>NW_020455632.1:4415746-4432709 GCF_003342845.1 Nothoprocta perdicaria
CCATTCAAATCCAAAGCACTTCTATCCATCAACAAAACTACAAAAAAGGTGAATATTGATATCAAAAAAGAATTTCTTATTCAAAAAAAAAAAAAAAAAAAAAAAAAAAACAAAAAAAACAAAATACAGAATGATACAATCCTTACCATAAAGCTCTCAGTCCAAGGGTCAAATCTGATAATACTTATTCAGGCATATCACCAATTGTCTTGGCATCAGCTGTTGAGTTATTTAGCCCTGGATAGGGAAATACAATACTACGATACTGAGGATGAGGAGAAGAATATTGTCATTTATCCCACTGCAGTGGACTTAGTTGGGTGAAGCAAAATAGGAATGGACCACTCTCTTTAAATGATGTGAAGTACAGTTCATCTCAGAGTTAACAGAGTTTAAGACCAGAGGTAGTTCTGTAATCATCTAACTCATATTTCCTGCATAACACAAGCCAGAGATTCTGCAGATTAATTCATGCTGTGGAGTCATTCTTCCTTATTTCTAAGTCAGGAATACTGAGCTCAAACACTTGTAGTTGAGCTAGATATGGAGGGGATGGGCTAGAGTTTATTTGCTCAATTATTTCCTGGAGAAGCTGTACAAGCAGAGGTAGAGTAATCATTTTTATCTTTTCAAATCTTCTTCCTCAATTGTCTTATTATAGCAGTGTTTATGATCTGGCCCATATTTATTGCATTCTTCACTAGCATAGGCCTTGCATTCCTCACTTGATGTTTGCCATGTGTTGGGCATTACTTGAAATACATAGTTCTGGTTTCTTTTCTCCACAGTACACTGGACAATTAGCTAATATAACATAGGCAGTTTCTGGAATTTCATTTTAGGCCATCAGCTATAAATGTGATGTGTGGCTATAATGATGTTATCAAGAATACAGCAATGATAGAAAGTAAGATGCAATAAACAGTCAAACTGGCACTGAAATCCAGAAAAAGTAGGAAAATGGAACATTTGCCCTATGAGGAAAGGCTGAGAGAGCTGAACCTGTTCAGTCTGAAGAAGAGAAGGCGAAGGGGGATCTGATCCGTGTCTATAAAGAACTCAAGGCAGGGARCAAGGAGGATCGGACCGGCCTCTTGCTGGCCTCTTTTTCAATGGTGGCCCCTGACAGAACTAGAGGAAAGGGCCACAAACTGAAGCATCAAAAGTTTCACAGAAACTTAAGGAAAAATTTCTTGACAGTGAGGGTGACAGAGCCCTGGAACAGGCTGTGCAGAGAGGTTGTGGAGTCTCCTTCTCTGGAGATCTTCAAAACTCACTTGAACACAATCCTGTGTAATATGCTTTAGGTGACCCTGTGTGGCCAGTGGGGTTGGRCTAGATGATCTCTAGTGGTCCTTTCCAACCTTAAGGATTATATGATTCAGTGGCATAAGCTGCAACCCCCATTCTATCTCGATAACCCCCTCTTCTTCTCTCCATATGTAGATAACTACCTGTATGTGTGTATATATATATATACACACATATACAATAAAACTAGGTGCACATATATATAAACTGACCTTACTCTTGTTTCTGACATAAAACAGAAAGGATTCCATTTTTTTTTTCTTAACCATGATCTGAGCAGGAGCAAGTTTCACCAGTTTTGACTCCGTGTGTCCAGAGTTTTCCTGTGGCTATTATTACTCGGCACCTGTACTTCCACTGCTTCTTGTCTCCTGTATGAATGTAGATCTGTTCAATATCGGAGCAGGTAAAGTGAAGGCTGTGTCTGAAGTCGCTGCTTTCTATTTGTAAAAGCAATAGGTACAAAATAGACATTAAACAGGCACCCTGCTGTATACCTGATCAGGGTCTGTTTCATGTCTATAATTTTCATATATTTATCTTATACCGGCTCCAGGAGCTGTTTCTTTTTCTCTGTCTCTCTCACACACACATACACACACATACTCTTCTTATTTCCTTCTTCCCCTTAAAAAAAGAGATGATGATCTAGGATAAAAGGTGACATCTTTGGGGAACATTAGAAAAAACCATGCCTCTGAGATATAGACATGAAAACTTTGGTTAACTCTAAGGCTAATCTATTAGTGAAGATGAGCCAAAACAGAAGAGCCTGACCACAGAACAGAAAAATAGGTGGTATTCAGTCCACGTACAGCACTTATCACTTCTGCATGTACCCTCTCCTCACTGTCCAACTTTATTCATGCAGTAGTCTCCAAGGAATTCACTTCCAAATTTAAGTGTTTTAGTTCTGTGGGCTCAAACCACTTCTGAAGTCTTCAAAGAAACCTACCTCTTTTCATTGAATTAAATGAATGCCCTAGTCAGATGTAAGTTCATGTTATCCCCCTAAGAATGAACTGAGCTCTAATAACTAGGAGGAAAAGTGGAATTTTATATTTCCCACTGCTTGTGGCTAACAGGAATGTAGATCAGAGACCCTTCCCTCCCTGGCCCAGTCTGCATGGTGTTACACTCTTCCCTGGTGGAAATGAATATTGCTGATCATCCAGCTGATGCCAAATATCATCTGTTCAGACTTATTAAATTAAGCTTTTTGTGGGACTGAGTCAGAGACGGTGTTAGTGTCTGCAGCTGAAACGGCTTTACACTCCTATCTGTTCATCTGAGTTATTCCAGTCTCGGAGATAGGCCAGAATCTTTTAGTACAGAGCTTAAACTTTTAAATGAGAATTATCATCAAAATCAGGTATCTGAAATGCAGTTTACAGGCTGGATTTAGTTTGCCTAATCTATGCACATATTTTCACCCAGATATAATCTTAATGAAACAGGTCTCACAAAATAAGTAGCTAACTTCCCTATACTGTTAAGGAAGAGAGACAGGTGCCTTTGAAGAACCAAAGATGGCAATTCCAGCTACTTTATTCAACTAACCTGCATTAATCATCCTGAGAGGTTGATAGCAAGCTAAAGCTGGGAAACTCTTAGCTAATATTTTTCACCTTCTAAATTGAGACATATCTGTTATGATCACAAAAAGAAAATACCCCTCTATACTCAGTATTCTGCTGAAAATTTCCCAAGAGTAACAATATAGTTCCAAGTATGTTTTTCTTTTTAAATTAAATAATCACCTTTGCACTGAATTCTGGACTGAACCAGTCAAATTGTTCCATATTTGCTAACAAACATGAATTTATTACCACATTACTGATCTGTATCAGATTTAATCAAGGACACAAGAACACTTTGCTATCAGGCCCCTCAGCTATTCCTGCTGAATCTAGTTTTAAACAGATTTTGTTAATACTAATTTGGAGTAATCATATAGGATGTTAATTAAAAAGGGATTTTATTGGCTGTTCTAATGGTAAATTTTATGGTATCTGACTCAGAGTCCATAGACTTCACAGACTTGTCCCTTAAAATACTTCAAGATGCTCTTTTGCATTATGTCAGATCACTGTAATGACAATGATGAAGTCCTTCCAACAAATGTAGGAGGAAGGGGAAAAATCATCAGTGTTCTATTACTTTAGAAAGCTGAAGATTTCAATTAAATCAAATATAGGCATAATTATCCCAAAATTCAACATCAAAATATATAYGTAGAATTTCACAAACATATTAAAATGAAATAACAATTCCATTATACCTTTTCTGTGATAAGCCAAGCCCACAGTTTAGAGATGAAGAATATATTTTCTCTCTGCCTGATCAGGTGATTCCATCTTCTTGCCTAACAGCTTGAAACACACTCACAGTCAATTCAGAGAAGAAATACAATGATTTTTAAATTCTAGATTGCCATAAAGCAAAACTCAAAAGCAAAAAACCCTAAAATCAAAACATAATAAAAAAAAMTGTACCACATTCTTTCATGCATTGTTTGTATATAATACCACTGACATGAATAAGTGTGGACATGAATAACTGAAGGAACAGTTTGGCCCAGGATGTGGAAAATATTTGATAGAAAATGCTGATTTAATTTAAATTGGCTGGGATATGAGCACTATCTTGTGGAATGAAAAGTGGCTGAGGGACTATAAACAAAAGCAGAAGACAAAACATTAAAATATAGATTTGTGGGAAGGTCTTTTGTTAGTGAGGTACTACAGGGATTGGTATTCAGTACAGTTTTATTTAACATCTTCACTAGTGATTTAGAAGAAATGTTATCCCTTATGAAAATCTCTTATGAAATATGAGGGTGGAGTTGATGAAAAAAAATAGTACAAAGAAACTAGATATGGATCCAAGATACCCATTGAATTATAGGCTTTGGATCAGCTCATGAGAGAGACTAGAAAGAAGGACTGAAATACTGATGAAATAAAGTTCAGCTTGGAAAATGTGCAAACAAAGGCATCAGGTAAAAAAATATACTAGATCTCATCATCAAAGGGAGAGAGAAACATGGAGAGCAGCATTGATAAGTGAGTTTGCAATGCATTAGAACAAGAAAAAAAAATAGATGAATACAGTTTGAGTCTTATATGCTGCAGCAAGGAGGTAGCATTTTCTTTTGCTAAGGCTAAACATTGTAGGATATGAGAAAGAGCAACAAGAGATTAAAGGTCTAGCTTAAGAAAGAAGAATAATGTGCATAAGTATGTAGCAATGATACAATCACCCTAATATTAGAATATATGTCTGCTATAGCTCTAAAATACTCTAGCTTTACATAGTCCACAGTGAAATGAGAACAGAAAGTTGTTCTCCAGACAACCTCAACAGTCTTCCCCCATAAATGGCGATAGCAGAACAATGATGAAGGGACAAGTTTCTAAGCAACCTGATCTAATGTCACAATTAGCTGTTCTTTGAGATGACATTGATCTCAAGACTCGTCTAGCCTGAAGTATTCTATTACTCCAAATTTTGAACTGTAACTACAGTAGCACTTATGGTAAGACAATATATTTTGAATAGTTACGCCACATCTATTTTGGTCTTTAATATTTTCATGGCCCACCTGTATGAAAATCTAGCAGATGGTTGTTAATGACATTGATGGTGTTAGGTCATGACTTTCCTAGGTCCATTTAAGAATATCATCATTTTTAGTCCAGAGATGAAATCATAAAGACATTCTAGTTCAAATTTCAAGGTATATAAATCACATTCAGAATATCTTTAAGGATGTTCACCTTCCTGAAACATTTACATAAAATCCACAAGATACCTTTGGAAAATGGCCTTTACTGACTGCCTTTCACTCAGATGAGAAATTCATGAGAGGAATAGTGGGGAAAAAAATACAAGGAATAGAAGTCTGAAGCTCAGCAGGATCAAAGATACATTATAAGTATCAAAGATCACTAAACAAGCTTTTATTAGGCATCTGCAACCTTCTACTGATGTAGATCAACCTACTGATTAAAAAACTGAAAATCTGACCTTAAATTCTTTTGGCCACCTACTCAGACAGTATTGCTCTATATGCTGGAATTCATAAAAGAACTTAAGCACATGCTTAAATTTAATTTTAATTTTAAGCATGTGCTGGAGTGCTTTACTGATCTGGGATGCAAAATTCATGATTTCCTATTACAGAGACTCAACGCTACACATAACAATGTAAGCATTCTTTTCAAATAAGAAACGCTTGCCATACCWGTTCATTTCTGAACATTGTTCTACATATGCCAAAAAACAAGTCTGGGGGAATAATGTATTTTGGAAACTCTTGATTCCCTCCAACATCACATGGAATTTCTTTTGAAAAAAATACAAACATTTCTAAAGGTACAAAGATGGGGGAAAGAGATTGGGAAGCAGAGCTATATCCTTATTCCCCTTTCGTGTACTCTTGCAAATCAGAAGCAGGTCCAAGAGAATTTACTTATTTGAAAATCTAAAAAAGAAATAAGATTAGTATCAKGGTACTGGCTGTTCCTTTAAATGAATCTATTATTTCTGTGATGTTGGGTTAAATCAGCCAAAATATAGGTACTGTTATAGAACTCCGGCACTGTGAAATGATTTTAAAGCTTATATAAATTACATAGTCACATCCTATTTAAATCCTTCTTTGTACCAGGGTGGTGCCAAGTGAGCAGAGGCTACATCCCATGTTAAAGACGGGAGTAGCTGAGCTGGGACCCAGAAGTGTTGGAGATGGTTAGACTCACACCTCTGTTCTGCATGAACCAGTTCTGACTTGGTGACAGTACCACTGCTGAGGTGGCCCTGAGCTGGACCTGGACCAATACACTCTGCTTTCACACCCCAAATCCTGGGTCCATCAGAGCTGCGTTTTCTCCCTTTATCTACAACGTCCTTGGGAATCTGCATTGTATTCTACTGTTTGCTCACACATTGTCCACAGAGCAAGATATTATTAACCCAATGTGGTGCTGAGAACATTTAAGAACTAAGCTGGGTGGAGTGGCCRACACTCCGGAGGGCTGTGCTGCCATCCAGAGGGATCTGGAYAGGCTGGAGAGTTGGGCAGACAGGAACCTTATGAGGTTCAATAAGGACAAGTGCASGGTCCTGCACCTGGGGAGGAATAACCCCAGGCAACAGTACAGATTAGGGCTCGACCTGCTGGAAAGCACCTCCACGGAGAGGGASCTGGGAGTCCTGGTTGACACCAGGTTAACCATGAGTSAGCAGTGTGCCCTCGTGGCCAAGAAGGCCAATGGGATCCTGGCCTGCATCAGGASGTGTTGCCAGCAGGTCAAGGGAGGAGATCCTGCCCCTCTACGCAGCTCTGGTGAGGCCTCACCTGGAGTACTGTGTGCAGTTTTGGGCTCCCCGGTGTAAGAGGGATGTGGAGCTTCTAGAGAGGGTCCAGAGAAGAGCAACTAAGATGATTAAGGGAATGGAACATCTCTCGTATGAGGAGAGACTGAGTGAGTTGGGCCTGTTCAGCTTGGAGAAGAGAAGGCTGAGAGGGAATATGATTGATATGTATAAGTTCAGGAAGGGAGAATGCAGGGAAGAAAGGGACAAGCTATTTTCATTGGTGGCCAGCGATAGGACAAGGGGAAATGGCCATAAACTGAAACACAGGAAGTTCCATCTCCGTGTGAGCAGGAATTTCTTTCCTGTGAGGGTGACAGAGCAGTGGAACAGGCTGCCCAGGGAGGTGGTGGAGTCTCCTTCTGTGGAGGTCKTCAAAASCYGCCTGGATGCCGCCCTGTGCCACATGCTCTAGGTGTGCCTGCTTGAGCAGGAAGGTTGGACTAGATGATCTCTAGAGATCTCTTCCAACCTTGAATATTCTGTGATTCTGTGATTCTGTGAAGAAACATAAATGGACATATGCTAGTACGATAAAATGAAGTAATTCACTGATGGAGAAAAACACTTGTTTCTGATCCCTAATTATCCTCTTTAATTATCTATTTCTACTCTCTAATTATTTCTGTTTGAACATTATTCCATAACTTTTCAACAATTTTTTTCCAAGTAAATAAACTCACTTTCCTTGATCATTGATCATGATTATGGTCACTGAGCATTGATGCTACCAAATTCTAATGATTTGAAGAAATTCTGGACCACACAACAAGCTAAGAATGCTTTTTATGTGAATTAATTTTAGGAAAGAAAGTAACAGAATAATATTAAAAAAAAAAAAAAAAAAAACTTTACTATAGATGTTGCAGTGACGAGCATGTCATAATTGCCTAGTTTACTCAGGCAGGCAGGAAGGAAAAGCCTAACCATATAATAATTAAGTATTTCAAAACCTTGGTGAGAATCCTACAACCTTTTATAAAGATGAGGTCAAGATCACTTCTGCTTGTTAAAGACACAACAGTATTTTTCATCTGGTTTCAAGTATTGTTCCTTGTCTAATTCGTTTCATTGATTTAACATTCACTTGATCCTTAAATCATTTTTCTGTTTACTGTCAAAAAGCCATTGCTGTGCATCTCAAAACATCATGCTCTAGGTTAACAGTATGCACCACTATAATTCTTAAAAACACCAAAAGTTGATTTGCATTTTCAAAGTGTAATGATACWTGGGTTGAAAGGTTCAAGAATTTCCAAAATATTTCTGAGCTTCGTTACTTGATATATGTTCCATATGATGGAAAAAAACTTTAGACAATTCCATAAATATTTGATATACTTGTGATACTAGTCCATTCATAATAAATACTGAAGGTGGTATCCATTAATGGTTAATTTCATGTAATCTATATGGCAGTCAAGCAAACTGAAGAGAGTTTTTTTGCATACAGCTCTATTAATATATATTGTAGCTTACTACATGATTAATAACTTAGTGCTTCTCATTGGGATACATAAAATGCAGTAAAAATAAATAAAACCATAAAACAATTAAGGAGATTTGTACTCACTGATTCATTCCTGTTTATGAATATACAGTGTTAATATAAACAGATGGGGGGTCCTTACTTTATCCTTTTATCGTTTCCAAATGTTGTTATAAGATGGTAACCCCACTGAAAACAAACAAAACAGCATGTCATGTAAATGTAACTTCAATCTAACATTGYGTTAGGTCAGCTCGGCTTTGAGAAATATGTGGCTTTTTCAACTATTACTTTTGCTGGAAAGTTCTATTTGCAAATGTCAAAATGATGTTAAAATGATTCTTTAAAAGCAAAAAAGAAGTGCGTGGAAAAAATGCAGAAAAATTGTCCATTAAGTACAATTTTCAGATAAAACTATAAGAATTTACATTTGAAGTATTTATTGGATCTTTTATTTAATGAAGCAAACCAACTCATAAAAATATTCTCTGTTTTCTATAATCCTGAAAATATACCCTTTATAATAAGAAATGTGTGTTCCCATTGACATTTTCATTTCACTAAAATGCATGCTCTTTTCAGGATGCATGGTTGCATACAAACAATGTTATACTTCATCCCCACTTTGTAATTTGCACAGAATCAGAAATTTTTCCATGAAGATTGCAGATTGTAGCTATTATGCATGAAGGAAGTCAAGTTGCATGAGCAAACACCACCAGGACCAAGAACCTGTCTGCAACGTGGTGGCACAGTCATAAGTGGCACCTCGTTAAAGAAGGGAGTCCCATCTAACCTGTGTGAGTAGAACCCTGATAGCTCACAGAGCTGTGGTATAATAAAAGGAAGGTTAGGAGAGACATTATGAATATTAGTATTCTGAAATCATAATATCTAGGAGATTGCCATCAGAAAATYAAATCAAATACAGGTAAAAATATATGTCCGGCTTCTATATCATGGATTACAAATAAAAGCTGCTGCACAATTTAATGCCAAAGAAAAAGATTATCTCATAACACATTATTAAACTGTGGAATTTATTACTACATGACATGGTATTAAGAAAGTACAAATGGCTTTAGACAGTATTGAAATATCACAGAACACAGAGATTTTGCGATGTGCGTTGAGAGTCCTGCCTCTGTCTCTGACCCTCTAATCTGTTTTAGAAAAATGAAATTATGATATACCAAAGGAAATACTGCTACACGTTGGTCCTTTTGCACTGTTTCTCTTTGCTTCCCTTTGTAGCAATAGAACCTGTCCAGGGTCAGAGGAAAGATGCTGACTAGGGTGTACTTTGACATGACCTGACATGTTTCCTCCACCTTTTGGAAGAAAYAGCGATAGGCCCAAGCATTTGACAGAGAAGTGAGACCCAGCCTAATGGGCATAAAATAGGTCTGGAAGACAAGAATTTGAGAGATCYGGTTGCACCTGTAGTATTTCTTTTGCAGGATTTACCCAATTTTTAATATTTTCTTCACTTCTTGAACTACTTCCTGTTAATATTTGGTAAATGCATTAATTTGTGTTCCAAGGCCTAGCAAGGAACAATATATTCCTGTCTTTTTCCATGCTCAGATAAACCAAACATTTAGCAGTGTCTGCAGAATGCTCTTTTGTGTTCATCCTTTGATCTTTTACWTTTGCTGCACACTAAGATTGACATTAATTGACCTGTAATGTTGAAAAATAACTATCTTTTCAAACTGATAGCCTTTAATTGCAAAAGATATATATTATTCTATGTATTCAGGTCCTATGTTAATCAGTAAAATTGTGATGACAATGCTCACAAAATAAGTACTTCACCACATGGGGCAAGACATTATTCATCATAAATGTCTCACAATCTGGAATTAGTTTTTGAAGATGTTCTCAGAATAGTTCATTCTGAGATTGTTACTGACAAGAAAGGGAAGAAAGAAAAAGGATGTACATTCATAGTGTGAATACATGTTGCTTTTTCAATCAGCGTAGTCCCCTGAGAACTGATGCTGCAAGATGAGTGTGTGTGACTCAGTGTGTGTTTGCATGTACTGAAGGTGTTTTTCATTTTTCGGATGTAATAAGGCTTGAACTGATGCAGGAATAGGACATCTCGTTCTACAACTTTAAACTACAGGAAGAGCTCAAGAACAACAAAAATAAATTCAAATACTCTCTGTTCTGTTCAATAATGGTCTTTTGCAGGACAGTGAAGTTTCCCACAGAGTAAATACAATCCATATTATGTAAATATAATCCTGTRTACATCCATTTAATTTAACATTACCATCAGAATAGCACATTTCACACGTGGGAATGCAAACTCCAGCAAGGGAGCAAATTAACTGCCCGCAAATTGTTTGCTAACTATGAAGTTTTCCAAAAGAAATCTCTAAGGTATATCTTTACCAAGGGCACAGTATTAGAACTCTAATACCACATGTTTCCATTTGAACAGATGGCAGTGAAAGGTTTGGCGGCAATGTGTTATTAGTTAACCGAAAGAGACTTACTGATAGAGATCAAGGGTACTGTTTAAATTTGCTTAGAAGAATGGTGGTTTGTAATCCATTCATACTTGCACGTATAATTACTTTATAATTACATATAAGTGGATAGAACCTAGAAAGTCCTGTGCCTTTTATACTGCAGAGACTGAATCTTATCTGCTATTCTARTCTTCTCCTTAATGTGTTAGGAGATGTATTAATCCAGGTTCATCTGCTGACGAACTGAGACAAATTATACATAATTTCTCTAATTTCATTTCTAAAAATTCAGAAGGAACAGCACATTTTATGAAGGCTATGATTTTAGGAAAAAAGAAACCACTGCTTAATGCCACAGTTTGCACTGAACTACCTAAAAGTTAAAGCAAAACACATTTTTATGTTATTCTTATGAATTATTTGTATAGCCTGGCTTAGCCAGAAGTTGTRTTGCACACACAAAACACTAATTAAAAGTCCTTGCTCAACTTACATCTTGAGAAATGCAACCTCTCCTTGCTTTCTGTCACAGCACGCAGAGTGGAGCAGGTCCAGCCCTTGGTGCACTCCTAGATTGGTAATGCCTTCCATTGATGGGCAGAATTGAGCTAAGTGACTTCAGAATGTCTGAGAGGCTTGTCTGAAGTTAGTGGGACCACTCATATGGACATAGTTAGCTGTGCACATGGAAGGACAAGGATGCAGAGTGCTGGATTAAGCTTGCTTTTTCACATTGAAACGGCTGTGGAAAGGTATACTGAGTTAAAGTATATTGTATTTGTTTGATTGGGGTATTGGAGGATATTGATTGGAGTTGGAGGATAAAGGAATCTGAAAGTAAAGAAGGTAAAAAATGATAAATATAAAGGTCACAGAAAAATTTACAGTAATGCTAGTGCTTCAGGAATATAAGGATCTTGTATTTTTGTATTTCAGTTGTATGTAATGGTGCAAACAAAAACTGAATAAGTGAATAACTCATCTCTCATTCTGCAGGAAATTTCTCTTTGTTCACATCCAAATTTTTCTTTTTAGAAAGAGGGAGATGTGTGAAGTAAATAATTTTCTTAATTTCATTCGAGTTGATAGTTACAGCCACCTAAATTTGTTGAAAGCAGAAGGAAACTTTCTTTAAATAAGTAAAATGATGCAAAAGCAGCATATTCCCTTTTGCATAGGTAAAGCTTTGCTTTATTAAAGCAAAAATCCTGTTGACATGCAATATCAGATATTTATATATCCTTTTCTCTGACATGCAACAGAATTTTTATTAAATTACTTCAAGGAAAAAGAACATAAAGATGTTAGTTTGATATTTAAAGCATTTCATCGGGAATAATTAAGATTGTGATCTGTACTTCAAATCTCAGTGAAGATTGTTACTGCTGCTAACTTACATTATTACTTAAATTTGACTTCCTTTTGACAAAACTTGATATCATAAAAATATAACTCTTCTTCTAAGAGAAGTACTTATGATCTTGTACACAATTCAACTATATTTTATTGCCAAATGCTAATAAAAATTCTCTTCTGGCATTTTACTCCATCTTAAAATACTTTTACAGTTTGTTTTTTGGCCATTTCCAATAGGGAACCATGGCCCTGGGAACATGATGTCATATTCTTTTGGAAAAAAAAAAAAAAAANNCATTTATAAGGAGTGTATATGCAAAAAGTTCAGTGTAAAAATAATACTACCTCTGCTCAGAACTACTAAGCCTTTCCTAAAGCATAGCCTGATTTTGGAACTCCATACTTGTAGTTATTAGAGAAAGTCCAGAGCAGAGATCAGAGGTCTAGAAAGTATGACCTCTGAGGAAAGAGTGAGAAAAAAAGGTTTGTTTAGTCTAGAGAAGACTAAGAGGAGATATGATAACAATGTTCAAATATGTATAAGTCTGCTGCAAAGAAGTGGGGAATAATTTGTTTTCCTTATCCACTTATGGGTATGGCAAGAAATAATGAGCTTCAAATGAAGCAAGGTTGAATTAAGTGAGAAGAAACTGTAAGCAAAAAAAAAAAAAAAAAAAAACCCAAAACAACAACAACAAAAAAACCTTGAATGCCAAAAGAATTAGTTGGAAAATAAGTAAACAATAGTAATAAATCAGTTATCTGTCAAGTGAGATTCTTGTCTTAATCATTTTTTTCTATTCAAGTCAGCTGGACCACTTAAATTCTACAAAATGAAAAATTAAAACTATGGAAACAAGAGGGTGAATATATATAAAAAGAGAAACTTTTTTACAAAGTAACTACTGATGACATTTAATCATCACAGGTACCTAACTGGACGTGAGTCCTCTGTTTGACGCTAACAAAAAAACAAAAACTGTTTTCATACATTTCACAGAATGGTCAAGATTGGAGAGGATCTCTAGAGATCATCTAGTCCAGTCCCCCTGCTCAGGAATGGTCACTTAGAGCACACTGCCAAGACCATATCCAAGTGGCTTTTGAATACTTCCAAGGAAGGAGACTGCACAACCTACCTGACAACCTTCTCCARTGCTCAGCAGTCCTCACAACAAAATAGTTTTCCCTCATGTTCAGGCAGTACTTGTGCCTACTGCCTCTTGTTCTATTGTGGAGCATCACTGAAACAAGTCTAGTCACATCCTCTCTACACCTTCCCTTCAGATTCTTATTGATAAGATCCTCCCTTAGTTTTCTCTTCTCCAGGCTGAATAGACTCTTCCCTATCAGCCTTTCATCATAGGAGAGATGGCTCTGGTAGGAATTTCATAAATTCACGTTAGAAAATTAGCTCATTTTTAACAGTGAGAATCATTAAAAAGGGGACAATTTGCATGAGGATGTGATACATTGTCATATTATTCAGAATTATTTAAATTAAAAACAGGTCTCTTTTCAAAAAATGGAGAATTTTCAAAAGAGAAATTATAAAAATAGAAAAGAACTAAATTTCTTGGGTAGGTATTATGCAGAGAGCTAAATGATATTAGCAAGTCTTAAGTGAGGCTGTAATTTAAAAAAAAAAAAAAGTCCTCAATCTTTAGTGAAATTTAAAACACAGGTATTGACATACAGGTCCTTGTAGGGTTTCTGTAGCTGCACAAGTAGTAAATGTGCAAATTAATTTGACATCACTAGAGCAAATGTTTATAAGTCTTTCCCCTAGTCTTAAAGTAAATGCTCTTACAAATTAATCTACCTCTTTTTCAAAAATACTGATTATTTTTCTATTACAATGCAAACTTCAGAGAAAAATTAACTTGCAAAATTTTTGACATATGTATGCATACAAATATGACCATTCTTCCTCCCACAAGCTGTAATTGTAAAACTTTAGGCCTTCATATACTTAACAGGTAGATCCTTTTTACTTAGAGACTCAGGCTAAGAGTTAARGCAGGATTCAGAGCTATAAGACAGAGCTATAAGAAATTCAGTGCTAAACAGTTAACAACAGATTTTTTTTTTCAACACTAGTTAAGTCTAGAGCAAGCAGTTGTATTCAAATTGCTTTGACAAAATAATCTGAAATTGTATAAAGACAGAATGGGATCTCTTTCTAAATGAGAATATATATTCAAAAATGTCACCCTTAACATTACAAAATGATCATATGGTAGTGTTTATAGTGATTTAGTTTAAACAAACAACAACTAAGTAAATATCTTTAATACCATAGTCTGTTTTCATTCAATCTTTCACCCTGTCTTGATATCCTAAAGCATAAATTTTTGAGAAAGGAAATATGCTCATGCTCCATCTTTAATTAGCCTAATTCAGCCTCAGAAACAATTATCTAGTATCCTTTTCATGCATTTCAGGAGGAAACACTTTGAGGTCCACACCTCAGTGGCCTATATCCTGTACATTTCCTTGGGTAGTTGAGACCTAGTCTAGGCCAAGGATTACTAATAGAACCAACTCAAGCTTGTCGTATCCATAGGGCCAGAGCTGGAGTGAGCTTGGGAGAGGGGAGCAAATGGCTTGCTTTTAATAGGAGTCACAGAACCAAGCAGTGTGTAGGCAATGTGCACAAGTTGAGAATGGTTTCCAGGAGAAGACTGTAGAAAGGTATAGCCACCACCCTGAAGTCATAATCATCCAAATGAATAGAGGATTTCACTTGAGAGTATTCTCACTGTAGTGTATTTCCTTTTGGTCATAATATTTTTTTTCCTTTAATTCACTATAATGCTACTTTAATGACTTCTGCTGTGGCCTGCCATACAGTTGACTGGATCTTTGTGATACTTTTCTGATAGCCAMTTGCTGGTCCTTGGAGAATAGGCTCAGTAAGACCAAACTAGGAAAGACTGAGTAGAATAGGAGAAGATTGTTTCTCTCAAAATACATGGTTTATAGCCTCAGGAAATTGCTATAAACCATTGCACCTTGGAAAAGGAATAGGGGGGTACTATTTAAAGCAGTCTTTGCAAACAACTCATTGACTTRCTCTGTAGCTTGTGTAATCGTATTGGTAGGACTGGATGGAACTTATTATTTTTAGTAGAGTCAAAGAAGACCTGCAAAACTGGCAAACTAGGTGGGCTTTCCTGATGCTTTGCTGATCTCACAGCGTCTATGGATATCTCATAGCTTACACAGCTGTAACGTTCTTTCACACACTCTGGCTGGACTATCACATATGTTGCCACAAAATGTTAAGACATCAAGACTCAAATGTTCTTTTGTTCCTTTTTCCTCCCTGTGTATGTTTTACTCAGTAGCTTTGTTTATTTTCTTAAAATATTTCCTTTTTGTTTGCATTTCTTGGCAGAGACCTCCTCGTGTTTTTCTAACTGTAATCTTCTTTTGGTCCCTCTGCCAGCTATATTACCCTGGATTAGCTACAAGTGTGTTCCAAAGGCTTCAGTTCCTCCAGAGCACTTGGGGTGTTAACAGGAAACCAAAAATAGCTTTTCATTTGCCTTTCAATCTAATTCATTCAACCCAGGTGAAACACTGAAGTAAAGAAACATTTTATAATATTGCTTTCTTTCTTTTTATTTATCTGTTGTAAGGAAATAAAAAGTAATTTTACATTGAAGAAGTGTTGAAAAAAAACAGACCTTATCTTTGTTATGAAATTATTTATTTGAATTTTATGTATTGTCAGGAAATTACAATTGTAAAGCTRGATTAATTGCTTTGAGTGGTATTTCTGAGTCAGAATTTCCTTACCAACTTGTTATTTCAGTTTGACTTCAGTGTTAGCAGTCTGTTTTTGACTGGGTAAACCAGAATAATGTTGCTGTTCTAGTTAGGAGTGACATTTGAGACCACAGTGAACTTCTGAGTGCTCACAAAAATATTACAATAGGATTCTTTGAAGGAAAAATTCAAGTATTACTCTATATTCAAGTAAATGAAGCACTAAAATGTACATTATGTTCCATATTCCTGTATAGTCAATACTACCTATRCTGAGGGAAGAGATTTTTTTTTTATTCTTAAAGGGTTAACTATGCAATAAGCTACTGTCCTAAGCTTGTGCAATTCTTTTTTAAAATTTTATTTTACTAATAGGCTGAAGGTTGTTGGCTTGTCAGAAGCCTCCTTCAAAGAGCTAAATACCAGCACCTCCTGAACTAACAATAAGACATGTTTTACTAGTAGTGATGAAACATCTTCTATAAACACTCCCTACCTTACTGACCATCCTTTCCCAGTATTGATTCACCACTGAAATATTTGTGTCACTTGAGTTCAAGTACATGAAACCAAACCTTTCAGTGCTTGAAGTTGTATGAGTGCCACTAAAAGCAGCATGCACTTCAGCAGTTAGTGAATTAAATAAGCAAAAGCATGCTAATGGTCTCTGTGAGACCAGTGCTGCTGACCTTAGAAAGAGAATGATAATAAAATGAAGAATACAAACAAGAGATGGAACTATGGACCTTTTATGGGTCATATCAATAAGGCATGCAGGGATTCAGAGCTACATGTTATCATTGTAAGACCATCAAAAGAAATGAATTTTCTATTTCTTTAAAAATGTGTTATCGGAAAGTATTCTGAATAATTTCCTTGAAATATCTGCAAAATCGTATCCCTGTTATACTTCTGTTCAATCCAGCACCTGATAATCGTAAAAATCTTGAACAAATCTCTTAAAAACAGGAAATATTAGTGGCTTAACCACGGGTAGGGAAAAGTTTTTTTTTTGTTTGTTTGTTTTTTTTGTTTTTTTGTTTTTTTGTTTTTTTTTGTTTTTTTGTTTTGTTTTAAACAAAAGTAATGAATTGGTAAAGAATACAAATACATTATATGGCATTGTTTTCACAGATTCACAGATTCACAGAATATTTAAGGTTGGAAGGGA
>NW_020455632.1:4433679-4486179 GCF_003342845.1 Nothoprocta perdicaria
CTGATAGAGCACTTTACTGATAGAGCACTTTTACTGATAGAGCACTTTAAAACTGATCAGAATTTGACTGTTTTTCTACCTATTGTTATTGTTATGCTATGTAATTATAAGGAAAAATGGTGAATACAGTATGCTACCTTTAAGTAACAAATTTTTGAATACAAGTAACAAATTTCTGAAAACAAAGATTTCAAGTCAGCAATATTTAGTTATCATTTCCAATAGTTAAATTATCATGTACAATGTAGTTAGCTAGAAGGACATAATTCAAGACTATATAAAAGATAGAATAGTTAGTAAAAGAGGAAAAACATTTAGAACATAATATACCTGCAAAAGCCAAGAGGCTTCCACATATGCAGGGGTTTATCTTTATTCCATTTCATCTTTTTGTGCAGAGAATGATTATCAGCAACACTTCAGAGTGACGGAATAGGACAAGCAGCAACGGTGTAGGAGTCTTTATATTTGTTTGAATAGTGTATTTTCTACTTTGCTCTGAGCATCACTGAAGGGTTTATGTAAAACTATTGTTTGCTTACTTTAAAAATGAAAGCAAGATTTAGGTCAAAGCTGGGAAAAAGTACAGAATAACTACTTCAAAATATGAAAGTAACATAGGTATTTCTCCTGGACATGGACAGAGGTTGGAAGTCAAGTTATTTGACCCCTTGCACTGAGTATTTATTTTCAGGGAGGAATCTTTGAGGTTGCTGAATTTTTGGTGAAATATTTTTAGGATCATTTAATTTAGGGCAATATAGACAAACATACATAACAACTGGGAGAACTGGCATAGACAGARGGAAATAATGTACTTCCTCTCCTCCTTGACTTTTACTTTCAAGAATACTATCCTACACCTGCTTRTAGGTTGCACACTGGATGATGGTTTGTGTGTCACTTAATATGATACTAGATAGGATTTAATGATACCAGTCAGGATTTTATGGGCATTGTAATGCTTCATGTTCACACATTTACCTCCAAAGCCATGGATATCAAATAAAAACTTAGAGGTGATTTTTTCCCCCTACCCTTTACTTAGCAATATAAATTTAATATATTGTATTTAAAGTACAAGTGTGAGTAAGAAAAGTAAGATAAGCAAAGGTTTATAATATTTGAGAAACATCTTCAATGCTTGAGTCATTCAACCAGATTTGGCTAAGTGAGAATTTAAGACTTGGCTCTTTGTGGTATTGCCTGTGTATTCTGGTGGATATAGAGAAGTAAAGGAAAAATATCTCTTCATAGCTACTGTCAGTTAAATGCACAGAACCTGCACTGTTACTGACAGCCAATAGCTGTATTTCTTTTTATCAATGTGTACTTTATTATGAGCAAATATTAAAGACAGCAATAAAACTTTCTAGACTTATAACCAATACATTCTAATAGCCAGAAAAGTTAAATATGATGCTGTCAACTACAGCCAGCCATTAGTCCTCCACTATTGTCTTTATATGTTTTATTTGTGTACTTAAATTACCATTCTCCAGTCTATGTTGTCATTCAGTGATGCACATCTCCAAAGTATTATGAACTAAAAAGTTTCAGAAGAATATTCTTTTTTTTTTAATTTCTTTTGTTGTTGCTGAGTTTTTTGTTTTGTTTTGCTTTTGTTTGTTTTTTTGGTGAACTTGAAGTAGAGAAACAAGAAGCATTAAAGTCCCTGAAATATCCTTCTCTCTCTCTCTCTTTTTTTTTTTTTTTTTTTTTTTTTTATGATATTTTTTTCCATTCAAAGTTAAAAAAGATAAATTGTACATAGAGAAATAGATTGTTCAGAGCTTACTGGAAATGATCTCATATATGTTTGTCTTTCCATATATATTTTGCAGATATTTTACATATCTGCTGCTGATTTCATTATAGACACATTGCAGCATCATACTACCACCAAGAGAACTGACCTAGGGCAATGAAATGTAACTGCTTGCACTTGGATAATAAAATCACTCACACTAATAATTCATATTTTCCACAACCTGGAAAGTGGACAAGTTGACTGACACTCTTACCAGTGACACATTCATTATTCAACCTGATTTATGACTCCATCATATCTTAGTACAAAACTCTGTGCATACACTTCACATACATCTCCTTTATTTGGTTTCCATCTCCTCAGCAGAGATTAACTATGTCCACATTTTCATTTTCGCATCTGCAGTTGACTTTGTTTATGTGTAAATCTGTGTTCTGAAATCACTGAAATTGYTAATGAACAGTCCAGACAGATGTGTACACACAGGGCACTAAATATCTCACTGCTGTTCACCTACGTTGTACCTTAGCAACAAATATACAGTACTCTGTCTGCGTGGGTTTTGAGAAGGAACATAAAAAAAATAGGAAACAGGGAAAATTAAGGACTATATGAATGAAAAATAAATTCAAGTGCCTGCTGCTAATTACTCCGTCTTTGAAAAACATGATTCAACTGTTACTCCTACACAGCAACAATACAATGACACACTTTTCTTAATAGAGAAATAGTAATAAGAGCTGCTAGAGCAGTCGATTTTCCTTTAACTACTGTTCTTTAAAAGTGATTCYGTTCAACAATGCGCAAGGTCGACAAGTCAATGCAAGACCACCCTGCTTGGGGATTTGCTCTCAACACAGAGTTGTGTCGAATCCCTCAGCTGAGAAATGTCAACCAGCACCTTTCATATTTATGGTGACTCATAAACAGGAAACTCAGCCCTGTCCACGACACTGGAGCTTTTTCATATCTTAGATCCTTTTATGAAGGAAAAAGNAAAAAAAAAAAAAAAAAAAAAAAGAAAGAAACTCCTCAAAACAAAACAAAGAACTTAGCAGGACATTTAAAGCAGCTGCCTTCTATTTCATGTGCCAAAACAAATATTGCCAAATTAGTAAGGCATACTGAACAAATTAAGCGCTAAATGCAAATTTATCAACTGAAATACAATGGCAGAGTAGCCAAGGAGCTTGCAATGGTACAGTTCATCTTTGTAAGTAGGTGTTTTGGTTGGCCAGTTGCTGGATAGTGACATGGGAACGGTAATATAAAAAGAGAGCATTTCTGTTACACCCAAGATGAATAGTTTGTTTTAGAAAGTTCAAGTAAACATTTTCTAACATATATTCACTAGTTTCAGAGTGTCTTTTGCTACCAAGAGAGAGATAAAAACTGGTTTAAAAAGTCTCTTAATAAAATACAACATTTGAAAATGGTAATGTCAACACGATAAATTATCCAACAAAATTTTCATGGAGTTCCTCATTTCAGAATAATGAGAAAGCCTTGGTTCCATTCCCCCGTGTTCTTGTAAGGATATACATGGCCTTTTTATCTGTGATGTGGTTTAATCTTAAATAATGAGAGAACATCAGAAGAAATAATAAATGTATAGGTCATTTTTGAATACATACATATATATTTATATATATATGTATAAAAGTATATTTGTATATATACACATATGCCAGTATCCAGAGGGAAATATCAGTCTTATAGTCTAAATCTAGTGCCTGGACAGTTTACACACATGGTTTACATGAAAGCTCATGAGCCATGTTTGTCAGGATACTGTTCACTTTTCCATAAGGAAATTTCTGTGTTACTGAAAAACATTTAATTTACCATTGGGAAAACTAAAGCTCAAAATTTTGCTTCAGATCAGTCCAACCCAGACTTCATTGTTTTTTTGTCATTCTTAGTATGTTGGCCTGACTCAAAATATCTGTATTTAAAATGAAAAGTTTAAGGTCTTCCTTTGATAAAGCTGATAATACATTGCAGGAGACATATTGTTTTCAAGAAGCTTGATCCATATGGAGAAAGCAGATCTTCTATGAAGTAGTGAGTCTTACACAGAACATAAGGTTTTGGAGGTGATACAGTTAACATGGAGCCGGTTTTGATGCCAGATATATCTCCCTGTGGAACAAAAAAAATAAAAGCATTAGTAATCAGGGATATGAATATACTATATAAACATCAAAATGTAATATATAGAGATTGGTGATTTGCAAGTTGTTGTAGCTTTTTCCTTCGTGAACAATGTTAATATTTTAACTTTTCCTAAATTCAGGATGAAATAGAAAATGAAATAGTAGAATATTTCATGAGACCYGGACTATTTTTTTTCCCATTGAAATTTCTTCTTTTGGCTCAGAACAGAAAAGATTTCCTAGCTAGTAATCTCACCTTTGCAGCTTGAACTATCTATACAGAATTTTTCACACYAAAACAGAAAAGAATGTCTAGCTTCCTTTCAAGTGAAATGCTTAATAGTCTGGATTTCTAGCCGTCAGTGTAGGTCCTAGCCTTGCATAGTTCTGCTCCATTTTACAGAGCCATAGCTGTGCAAGAAGCATTTCTTGGGAGCAGACTGTGTGAAATCAGGTCTTAAGATCTTCTGATAGGAAACGATTTAAGCTTCAAGTTTGTTCTGTCATGCTCAGCTGTTTGGTTGAACATCCACAGAGATGCAACTAAAAYTCATCTCCCAGCAGACTCTAGGGAATGACCACTGCTTTGATTATCAGCAAGAACACTTGGCAAAATATTTGCCAAACAATTAAAAGAAAAACTGAAGTTGTGAATTTTGCTGCCTGAGTCAGCCCAGTTTGAAACAAACAAACTTATTCCAGTAAAATGTTATTGGTTTACTTGGCTATAGAGCCCTTATGGAAAAGCAAAAAAAAAATCCCACAAAAAATCCCAGTACAATTTTAAATTCTGATGTACTTTGGGGGCTAGATCCTCCTCTTAGAACACTGCAAATACTTTTTTTTTCATTCATTTTAACTCAGAATGGATATTTTACAGAAAGCTGAATTTCTGTGCTCTGAAGAGGCCTACATATTTTCTCATTTGTCGTGAAACTTTGGCCAGGGTGAAAGAGGAAATATTTCCACAAGCTGAAAACTTATATAGGYCTTTGCGAGGCTGAGACAAAGAAAGGAGAAAATAAGCACAGATTCAGGAGTTTTCTTATAAGTGGAAATGAGACAAAACCTAACTTCCAGATTGGRCTGCAAAGGTAAATTTGCATCACCACAATTTTACTTATAGTGGTGGAATTTAAATTATAATCTTTAACCCACACTAGTATTGCTCGTGTTGAGGAAGATGCCTTTTTCCACATCCCAGGAGGCCAGTCTTGCAAGACAAAATACCMAATTATTTTTCTTTCTCAGATTTATACATGTTTATCTTTTTTAGTATTCATTTGAAGTAAAATGAATCCAGCTTTCTTTCAAATAATACAAAACATATGGGAACAGGGTTGTGTAAGTCACAAGTTGACAAGAACCAAAGGCCTTCAATGATTGTCTCAGATCCACATGATATTCTCAAATCTGACAGACCCGTTATGCGAGCACATATTTGCAGCCAAGCAGCCAGCTTTGCATCAGCCTCACAACACGGAAGGCTACGAGGAGTTATTCCACTGACTTTGTCTTCAGATCGGTTTCTGCTACACCATTTCAGAGGGCAGAAATGAGGAAATCACATCTTGTATCAGCAGTATCACTGTGATACAAACCACTCTTGCTCCTGGAGAGCTATAACGTGTAGAATGTATGCATCAAGTGCATGTATCTGTGTGAACAATCCCTCAGATTCACTAGGGTCAAACACCTCTATGCCAAATTGAATGATATAAGTATGTTGTGTAGTATGTTACACGTTATATAGTATGTAATCATTGCAGAAGTGACTGTTACTTCAAAAAGACTGAAAAAAAAATCTTGTTTTTAGAGATTTACTGTTTAAAAAAAAACTAATGATATCAATTTCTTCGATCATTCTCACAGTCACACTTAGCTTCTAATTTCTCGCCTGTATGGAGCAAACATATAAAAAGTGTTTGCTTTCAACATCCATCCAGCATCCGTCAGTCTCACTATTGGTTAATGAGGTCTTTGAATATGCATGCTTCAAATATATTACTCCTTGCTGTTTGCACTTACCAGAGTTTCTGGGCTTAAAGGTGCCTCATTTGATCACTCCATGATGTCACGTTTCTCAGATATCTGGTTGTCCATATTGTGTGGATGTGCATCCACATAGTAGCAAGAACAGTATGACCGATGTGCCAAGAGACTCTCAATGGTACACAAGGGAGATGGAGGGGGGCTTCTGAGTGCTACAGGGTTTGGCAATCATCAGCAGTCATCAGCCTCTGACCTTCTAGAGGTCCTTCCAAGACCAAGAGATCAACAAGAGGTGGCTTTCCAAGTTTCACGAAGAGGTTTGGATATGCCTCACTTCACACCCTGCCCTCAGCAAGTTGCACACCCAGATGCCCAAGATGCCTGTGCTTTCTTTCAACCAGCAGCAAACAGCAGTCTGGGCTCACGTGGTGCCTGAAGCATAGACAGATGCGCCCTGTGTGCTCCTTGGAGGGTAGCTCGCAAACAGGAAGCATCGGTGCATGTGACAAGAGCTGAGGCTGGAAGTTGTTAGGCATGTTGCATTATACAAGTAGCTCCGACTATGCAAAAGCATGAGTTCTGCACGTGCCACAGGCAGAGCAGAGCCAATTTCGTTTTATCAATCTCACACTGCTGCATTGCCCCCTGGCTTTTGGACATTGATCTAATGGCACCAGTGCATATAAAGGCACATTTTTGCAACTCTATTAATTTTTTTTTTTTTAAGGGAAAATATTTCAAAGAATCCCTTCCCATCAGTAATAACATATGGTTCTGCTTTACTTAATTGTTGTTCTYGGTAAGAAGACTAGAGATAAAAGTTATTTTCTGCTAAGTCACAGCTGTATTGCCAGCTGCGCTACTAGCAAAAGTAGTTATTCTAATATTATTTTTTTCTTTTTATATTCTTGATATATAGCTTAGATTTATATTGTCCTCATTCATTTGTGTAAACTGCAGTAATCTAATGTCAGCTATCCACATCAGAGTCACTAATTTAAGAAAAGATACTTACCTGTAGCAAATTTTCTAAAACCATATGGAAAAATATTTCTTAATATGCATCCATGTGGCTTTAGTGAGGATGAATAGAGATAATCTGAGTGCAAAATTTGGCCACTTAGTTTATTAAAAAAAAAAAAAAAAAAAGTAGAACTGTACATTTTCCTTCATCCCCCATACTACCAGGCGCCAATTTTTAACAAAGTGTAATTGTGCTAGGTATAATCTGAAGAATACACTATATTCTTTGAAATGCTTAAGGATTAGTGTCTTCGACTTGAGGGACAATCTTGCTATTGTCTCCAAAGCTCACAGTCTTGTTGTTTTATCTGAGAGGAAGTTTATTCCTAGATAGTGATCTTCATAACATGGAGTCAAGAATAGAGACATTGACAGTTGGTGGATATAGTTTATTGCTTCTTTATAAAAGCKCTATTTAGTAGTAGGAGTGAATATTTGAGTCAGCAAAGACCTACATTTGCTCCTTTCAGCTAATCTGTCAGGTTTTGCTTATTTATAGATCTTGGGAGCTTCTTTCTAAGATTTAGCCATAGTCAATATTTTGGCTGAGTTGTAGATTTCCACATGCTTTTTAAAGAGGACACAGTTTAAAGTTTAACTTTTATAGTTACACAGGACACACAAAATGCAAATTGTGGTTTTCATGCTGAAAGTTGCACAGATCAGAGAAGATAACTGGCACTGGAAAATTCAAGACATTCTCAAAAAAAAAACTTATTTGCCAATAGAACCCTTAAGTTTTCAGAGCTCAATTTTCAGAGCTCAATTTCCCATGCTCTGTTGGAAGCCTAACTGCTTTCTCTGCCTCTGAAAATTTTTCTCAGAATACCAACCAAGATGTCATACTTTCTTTATTAGACATTGAATCTACTGTCATTATTTTTCTATGAAACATCATTTCCTCTTTTGTTTGGAGAAGTATTGTGCTTTTTGTTTGTTTGTTTGTTTGTTTGTTTCTCTTTAGTGGCTTACCAAATGGATATTACCAGAAATACATAAATGAGATTGCCAAAGTGTCTTGCAACATTTATGGCAACATTTGTGTCCTATGGCAACATTTCACTCTCTTTCATGGTCAGAGGTCAGAATATCCTGAAATCTGAAAACAAATTTAAGTTAATTTTAAAAAGTTAATTTTAAAATTTTAAGAAACACTTGTCCTTTGGAATTAATTTTAAAGATCACTATCATGATTCTTGATTCACAGAATCACAGAATGTTTGAGGTTGGAGGGGACCTCTAGAAATCATCTAGTCCAACCCACCTGCTCCAGTAGGGACACCCAGAGCACATGGCACAGGTGGGTTTTGAAGATTTCCAGAGGAGACTCCACAATCTCTTTGGGCAGCCTACTACAGAGCTCTGTCACCCTAACAAGACTTAGGATATTGGGTACTAATTGAAACACAGAAGTTTCATCTGCATACAAAAAATAACTTCTTTTACTGCTAGTACTCAAATTGCAGATTGTTTCTTATTATTCTTTCATCATGGTTGACAAAATAATTAATAAGATAAAAGAGAGAGAACTTTTTATTTGTCAGTCAATATGGACTCCTTTAAAGCCTGCTTTCTTGAGAGCTTCTGTAGAGCAAGAATACTTCTCTAACATAGGCATAATATATTAAAAAAGAATATACAAAAACTTGTTTTTAAGACAGGAGGCAACAGTGGACTGACAYGCATTTGTAAAACAATATACTGCTCTGAACATCCACAAGTTCAAGCTGCARTCAAAATCTCAATTCAGGAGTTTCCAGGACTGAAATTTCCCTTTACCTGGTGACATTAACTTGATCAGGAAAGTTAATTAGCAGGAGGTGTTTGCTATCTATCGACTAGTCCGTAACTCCTATTCCAACAGAAGAAAGCAACCCATTTTATATAAGTATGAAGAAAGGGGGAGAAGGGAACAGATTTGTGTGACCTTTCTCTAAACTGAAGCATCTGAACTGACCTCATTCAGTTGAATCCTTCCAGCCAAATCCTCTCAGAGCTCCCACCACCTTCCCTTTGCTACCCACAACCAGTGTCTTTTTTTTGTTACTCACCCTCCAAAAACCAACCCTCCTGAAAGCCTCACTTGTTGCCTAACCAAACAGGTTGTTCCATTCTTCTCTCCACCAACGGCTATTCCTGCCACCCACTCCCGCACTTCTGTTATTGCTGGGGTCTTGAGAGAAGCACATGGCATGAACACAACTTCAAACTTAAGACTTAGACATAAGACTTAACATAAGACTTAAATGGAGCCCTATGAGGACAGGCTATGGCTGGAAGCAACTTAAACCCAATTACAATTACTTGCTAGTATTACAGAACTACCTCTGCATAGCATAAGTTTCTGCTGTATTTCTGGACAGCAATTTAGAAGAACCATTGTTTCCTGAAGGCTTATTTGAAGCAGTGTTTTTTTTTTCTGAGTTTCCCGTATTTTTTTTTAGAAATGACACTTCTAGCAAACTGCTGAAAATGAGGATCTGTCTTTAATAAAGAAAAGATTTAATTAGCACATCTTCTCTGTTGAATAATAAGAGAAAAAAAAAAACAGGGATGCAAGAGGAAGAGATTTATTTTGATGCCACTTTGAATCATAGCTAGTCTAGCATGCAAAATCTGAAATAATGTTAGAGCCGGAAGAAATGACGTCTGAAAGGAAATGTCACACACCATGTTTAACAGCAAACAGTAGATATAATACACCATGCTGTGGTGCAGAAGAGAAGCTTTTCAGTGGAATTATTCCAGATCGGCACTTCAAGGCCAAAATGAGAAACTGTCAAAGAGAGCACCTAATTTAGAACAAATTAGTATCCTCTTTCCTCTAAAGATCTTGTTCATACTTGTTCTGCTTGTTGGTACTTATGGCTGGCAGCCAGAGAATATAGTTCAACTGTGTTAATTGCTGTAGAAACCCATGGTGAACAGTATTCCCATACCTGAAGATCTTGTAGTTTAAATATAGCATAAGAGGTTATAAGGAGTATATACAATAAAGASAGCAGTGAGACAGAATTAACAGAATAAAACAAATTTTCATTATTAGTCCAAGCATTGCGAAATGTTTGAAGGTGTTATAGCAGAGATTAATTTTAAGGAGGTACCTGATGTGATTTTGTGAATATTTATAGCTAGCTTCTTCCACACATACATATGACAGGAATAAAGCCTCAATCTGATTTTGGTGAAACTGAGCTAATGGACAATACAGATTGACACTATTTGGAACAGAGAGAAGAGTCCTGTTTGGAGGAGAGTCCGCATTTTTAGGTTTTCAGAAGTAACAACATTACCTGATGAAGAAGTATGGACTACTCTGGCTTTAGTCTCCTGATGTGATCATAAGAAGGATGGAGGTGGCAGGCCACATTTTGCTAGTGTGCAAAGACAAAGAATTAAAATAGGAGCAGAATATGAACATTTGTAATCTGAACGCTGAAAAGAGGCAGACAATGTGGCCAAAATAACTAGCTAAGAAAATGATGATTTGAGCACTGTTCTGAAAGTGTTTGAAGCAAAACAAGATAGATTTTATCACACCCAGGGAAGAAGAGGGAGTAGAAACCAAAAAAGTCCAATTGTATTGACATCTCATCAGACTTATTTTGATTCTGCCTGGCATAGTTTGGCAATGGGAAAAGAAAATACAAACCAAGAAGAGATGCAGAAGATAGTTTTGTGAAATGATTAAATAAATTAATTGCAGAAGCAGGTTATGTGTCAGCTAAGAAACAGAGTTAGTGCATTTAGATTATCTATGTCTTTCCACAAGCTATATGGACTGCAAGATGTTGGAATTCACGATCCTGTGTGGAGGAAGCTGGGCAAGAAGTAGGATTGCAACCCTGGACTTCAAGAGAGTTGATTTTGACCTCTTCAGGGAGCTCCTTGGAGCAGGACCCTTGGGCTAGGGTCCTAGGAGGAAAGGGAGTCCAGGAGAGCTGGCTAATATTCAAGCACCACTTCCTCCAAACTCAGAATCAGGGCATTCCCACAAGGAAGAAGTCAAGTAAGCGGGGCAGAAGACCTGTATGGATGGACAAGGAGCTGCTAGGCAAAGTTAATGAAAAAAAAAAGAGTGTACAGCTTGTGGAAGAAGGACCAGGCCACGTGGGAAGAATACAGGCACGTCGTTAGAGAATGTAGATGCGCAAGGAGGAAGGCCAAGGCCCATGTGGAATTAGAGTTGCCGAGGGATGTCAGGGACAACAGGAAGGATTTCTATAAATAGTTCAGCGGCAAGAGGAAGACGAGGGAAAATGTTAGTGCACTGTTGAATGGGGAAGGGCCCTTGGTGACAGAGGATGCCGAGAAGGCAGTTACTAAATGCCTTCTTTGCCTCCGTCTTTACTGCTAAAGCCACTCCCCATGAACTGCAGGACTCAAGTGGAAGAGATGTAAATGGGCTAGAGGATGACCTTCCGCTGACTGAGCAGGATTGGGTTAGGGATCACTTAGGCAAACTGGCCACTCAAAAATCTATGGGCCCTGATGGGATGCACCCAAGAGTGCTGAGGGAACTGGTGGAGGTTATTGCTCAGCCTCTCTCCATCATCTTTGAGAGGTCCTGGAGAGCAGGGGCGGTACTCGAGGACTGGAAGAGAGCCAACATCACTGCAGTCTTCAAAAAAGGTAAGAAGGAGGAGCTGGGCAATTACAGGCTGGTCAGCCTCACCTCCATCCCTGGAAAGGTGATGGAGCAGTTCATCCTAGAGACCATCTCTAGGCATACGAAGGAGGAGTAGTCAGCGTGGATTCACCAAGGGGAAGTCATGTCTGACGAACCTAATAACCTTCTATGATGGGATGACTAGCTGGCTGGGCGAGGGGAGAGCTGTGGATGTTGTCTATCTTGACTTCAGCGAGGCTTTCGACACTGTCTCCCATACTATCCTCATACAGAAGCTCCGGGAGAGTGGACTAGATGAGTGCACAGTGCAGTGGATCGAGGGCTGGCTGGATGGCAGAGCTCAGAGGGTGGTGATAAATGGGGCTGAGTCCAGTTGGAGGCCTGTGGCCAGTGGTGTCCCCAGGGGTGAGTACTGGGCCCAGTGTTGTTCAGCCTGTTCATCAATGATCTGAAGGAGGGCACTGAGGGCACCCTGAGCAAGTTTGCAGAAAATAACAGGCTGGGTGGAGTGGTCCCGACACTTCAGAAGGCTGTGCTGCCATCCAGAGGGATCTGGACAGGCTGGAGAGTTGGGCAGAGAGGAACCTCATGAGGTTCAATAAGGACAAGTGCACGGTCCTGCACCTGGRGAGGAATAACCCCAGGCAACAGTACAGATTAGGGCTCGACCTGCTGGAAAGCACCTCCACGGAGAGGGAGCTGGGAGTCCTGGTTGACACYAAGTGAACCATGAGTCAGCAGTGTGCCCTCGTGGCCAAGAAGGCCAATGGGATCCTGGCCTGCATCAGGAGGAGYGTTGCCAGCAGGTCAAGGGAGGTGATTCTGCCCCTCTACTCAGCTCTGGTGAGGCCTCACCTGGAGTACTGTGTCCAGTTCTGGGCTCCCCAGTATAAGAGGGACGTGGAGCTTCTTGAGAGGGTCCAGCGGAGAGCAACTAAGATGATTAARGGAATGGAACATCTCTCGTATGAGGAGAGACTGAGTGAGTTGGGCCTGTTTAGCTTGGAGAAGGGAAGGCTGAGAGGGGATATGATCAACTTGTAAAAGTTCAGGAGGGAGGAAGGGGCCAAGCTCTTCTCAGTGGTGGCGAGTGACAGGGCAAGGTGTAATGGGTGCAAACTGAAACACAGAAAGTTCCATCTCCATGTGAGGAGGAACTTTACTGTGTGGGTGACAGAGCCCTGGAACAGGCTGCCCAGAGAGGCTGTGGAGTCTCCTTCTCTGGAGGTCTTCAAAACCCACCTGGATGCCACCCTGTGCCACATGCTCTAGGTGTTCCTGCTTGGGATGGTTGGACTAGATGATCTCTAGAAGTCCCTTCCAAACTTGAACTTACTGTGATTCTGTGATATGGTTTAAAAGTGTCCATTTTTCAGCATGGACAGATATCGGTTCTAGCAAAAAAATCCAACTCAAATACAACTGCTATCTCACAGTGAACAGATAGCACTATGATGATTTYTGTAGAAAATAAACATCAACTGGGAGAAGGGAGAATATCTGATTTGGAAAGATCAAATTTAATATCATATTGTACTCTTTCTGGATATTTTGAAAAATGACCTAAGATTCAAGTTCATCGAGAAAGAAGCATGACAAGAGCAGGATCTGTGGGTTGTTAATTAGAGTATGAGGGCTGAAATTGTGTCTTAATTTATTTAAACAAGCCTCCCTTCACTGTGGTGTGTTCCAAGGACGCAGTACTGCTCTCAGAAGACAGGTTCATTCTGTGTCGCAGCATGAGTGGAGCGGTAACTCTCATACTTTTCTTTGTAACTTGTTATAAAGGCAGCTTAACAGAGAAGGCATTTGAACTTGGTGTTCAGCAAATGTGAGGAAAAATCTAGGTGTTTATTTTCACAAAAAACACTTTCCCTCCTTCAAATATCCTCCTGCTTCTGCTGTCAGAGTTTGTGCCATTTAGCTCCATGAGTGACACTGTCTTTCTACCCTGGAAATGTTATCCTTCACAGCTATCCCTGAGGCAACTACATCACATTCCAGAGCCTCAGCTAGCCAAAGGAATGAAAACTATTTTTACTTAATCTGAAATATTCAGAAATTATTAACAGCTATATATTGCACTCATTTATGCTACTCAGAAACCGTCAATACTTTAGACTTACCGTTTAGGGGCTTTATCAGGGTTGTCTATGCTGGAAATTCAATATCCCTTTTTTCTTTTTATAAAGCTGTTCTTAAAGAAAGCACAGCCTTGACTTGTAGGCATGTTAATGCAATGCTTTCAATTCAAAGCATGGCCTTGTTTGCTGGCCTACAGTAAATGTTGAAAAATGCTATACAATAACATCTGCTATTACACAATAATTTTCTATTTGCTTCCAGCAAGCTTACACTAACCCAGCATTGCGTAATTTCTTTTTTTCCTTTTTTTCACATAAAACAATGAGAGCGTATGCTGGCCTGTAAATAGTATATAGCCTCAAGTAATAAATACCTCTCAAAGACACTCAGCATAAAACCTCATTGTTAGAGCAGTTTTGCCAGAGAAGTTGCAATATGGCTCAATCCAATGAAAAGTAGCTCTCTTGATGCTGAAAGATTTAAATTGTCTCAAAGAGATTTCTAGAGAATTGACATATCAGGCAGGCATGTAAAGACAGACACAGCAATTTATGTAGTTTGAAGGAGATAGGTRTGGTACTGGCCCCATGGCTTAGATATGAAGCCTGATCTGGGACTGCATTCATGGCCTGGCTTACAAATCCTGTTCTAAAAAATGGGGATAACAGTTTTACCAGCCTCTACAGACTGCTTTTGGAGCTTGATGCCAATGTGACCATCCTATATAGGTTCCTGAAGAGCAGAGGTGACAGAGCATAAAATAAAGTGGTAAATAGTTATGAAAATATTATAAAAGCATTATTGTTTCTTCCAAACTGATCATTTATCAAGGCAAATTCAAGGAGAAAACCCCGTTTTACCAATTTACACAGGTAAGCCCAACTTATATAGGATTGTTTTGTTTTGTTTTTATGTAGAGCTTGTTCACCAGTGATAGGACACACCACTATGTTCAAAGCAGAAGACTCTGTAGACTGTTACAACTATAGACTCTGTAATGTATTTAATACTATTGTTCATTTCTTAACATTTGAAATTAGATGCTTTCTGGGCATTGCACATAAATAAGGAGAGCCAGATGGGATCCATCTGGTCAACTATAGATGTTTACATCTAAACAGATCTCCATAAGCTCACACTATGATCAGTGGTAAGAAGACACTTGAAGACTTTGATTTATCTCAGGTTAAGTAAGTCAGATACCTACAACTATTCAGTGGAATAGTCATTCTCATAGTTTCAGTTCCTCCTCATTGATTTCAAGGTAAGTATCAATAAGCATCTATAGTGTAATGTAAGTTAAGTGAACCTTGACTCCTATAACAAAAATTGTACTGCCTAAAGCATTATTATAGTCTTAGTAGGGAACTTTCTACAACTCTTTAAAGCTATGTTCAGAAATGCAAAAGAAAAAAGGAGAGAGATAGAAACTTAATCAATATGTTCAAGTTTGATTTTGACAGTGYGTGAAAGCTAATAAAGGTAATTAAATGTCATTATATCCTCAGGTACCAAAAATCAATCATAGCATGATTCTGTAGTTTTCATAGACTTGRTATTGATGTGACTCGGAAACTGATACAGAAATTGCCTTGACAGCACCGTAATACAGGAAATGGTTTATAATTCATTTTTTTCCTTCCTACTGTCTCTGTTAATGATTATTGGTGTAATATGTTTTATATGGGAAAAGCAGAATTATTGCTGGAGATTTTTCCCTCCTCCAGGTTTTAATACTGGCCTCATACAGCCTTTTGTGGGCCAACACCAGTAACTCTTTGTCAATGATTTTAATGAGGAGCAGGAAATAGGCAGATATTTTTGGTCCTTTTTTTTTGGGAAGGAATGGTCCCAAAAGAATACTATGTAACATTACTCAACTCCAAAGTGAGTAATTCCAGTGGTTAAACAAGAGCATCCTAGTCCAAAGGATAATGTCATAGCCAAATAAATTGTAATGTTCCAAAGCAATGTGGGCCCTTCACTGAGCATATGGAAAAGCTAGCCCATTAATACATTTTTTTTCTGTTCTTATTTACCTTTAGAAATATCAATATACTCCTCAAACTCCTGTAGCACCATGCTTAGCTGCAGTCGAAAGCACATTGATGTGATTTCTAGCTACTTTGTCTTTTATCCATGTTACTTGCTGACCTGCTGTACACAAAGAAAATGAAGAATCAGTGTTCTGATTTACTCTGTACCTTCTTTCTGAACTGATGAATGAAAAGTGCACTGCGTATCTCAGTGATGTGTGCTTTCAAGTATTTGATCTGAAATGAAAGGGTTTGCAACAACTGATAACTTAAATACTACTAGTATAGCATCCACTAATGAAATAGGACACTAGCAGAAAGATAAAAATTATGATATCAGAAGTGTTACAAATTATTATTTTTTTAAATAAAACATGATCTTTAATCAAATGAGGATACTATCCTGGGAAGAAGGAGAATGAAAAGACTAAGAAGTGTGATGAAAAAAAAAAAATTGCAGCAGGCCAGATATAGTAGAAAATTGATATGGTGGTTCCTGAACTTTGAAAGATAATTCTTTAGAAAAAAAGAATGACCTGCAGACTCTTGTAGTTTCTGCAGAACTGCCTTCAGGAAAAGATCTAGGGACTGGTATAGCAAAGGTGATGGAGAAACAGAATTTCCTATAATATGAAAATATAACTGAATTCCACTTTTCTACAAAACAGCTTGATGGGGTTTTTATTCTTCCAAATAATGAGTGTGATCTCCTAGTTGTTATTTCTAATTAACTCCTTCATTCAGACAAATATTGATGTTGTATGATTTCAGAAAGAGAATGTCCACCTCTCTTACTAGAGTTGTGCAGAAACACTGTGAGGAGACTGCAACAAGAAAGAAAGAAAACCCTGAAAAGCACACTCTGAAGTTTATTGTATTTGAAGTTCTCCACAATAGTGAATTCAATACATCTAATTGAATGATATTGTAGGAAAACATTGCCATTATAACCTGCCCAGAATTGTCTCATAAAAATTCTTCAACATTACTCTATTTTGGGGGGGGATGGTCAGAAAACCTGGGAGACATAAGAGGATGTCAAAAAATATATACAAAACAATGATAATTCAATAACAGAAATCCACAGACAACAAGGACAGAGACAAAATCAATGCTGTAAACATGCAAATTCACGCCCTGTATCATTACAGTGAAGTCAATCTTCACTCCTGCAAAACAGCAAGAGACTCAATGAGTTTCTGGCATTTTTATCTTCCAAATGGAAAAAAGAGATGAAGCATAGAAATTGGAAAATGTAGTGTATTATAAGGAAAGGGCTGAGGAAGATTTGTTAAAGTGCTCCAATTTCTTTTCCGTATCTGCTTGAACATAAGATAAAAGGGTGATGTGAATCAGCAGAAAGGTACCATGTTTGCAACAATGCTATGATGCAATCATCTTGCATTTACAGCAACAGTGATGGAAATGTTTCTTTGGTAGATAAAAGCTAGCAGTATCTCTAGCAACTGCACCAAGGTCTGCTGTGACCTGAAGAAACTCTTGTTTAATGCTCTTGAACTCTGTTCCTCTTGATCCACCTCTACTCATCTTCTGCATAACTTTTTATGTTTTTTCATGTGAATGAGGTTCCACTGACATCCATGAGTATCCTGTGCACACAAGAGTGACAGCAACTCAGAGCAAACATGYGTGTCCCACTTCCATACCAAACATTGCAATTTGTCTTAATCGGAAGTAACTTCATTTGAAGGATTTGGCACTGAAGTGCAGACTTACCCCATTCTAAAATTTATATCCTTTTACATGATTCAGAGGCAGATGGATGGCCTGAATGCAAACTTCCTATTTATACTTTCCTCTGGGGATTTGATTCAGGCTCATTTCTCATTTTCATATAAGCTTGACTGTTGGATTCTTATTTTTATGAAAATGATTAATATAGCCAAACCAGAATAATGAAGACATTGTAAATTAAATTTAGAATGAAAAAGTATCTGTGCCAATTAAAAGAAAAAAAAAAACAAAACATTTATTTTCAGAGATAGTTTTTGCAGAGGCAAATTTCAAACCCATATTATGCTGCTGGAAAGTTTTTTCTATGGAAGTGATGACACAACTTCAGATGGCAACATCCTGAATAAGACACTGCAATAAATACTCAAAACTGGTTATTAAAGAAAGGAAAAAAAAAAAAAAAAACCTTGGTACTCTTATTACTCCATGTAGTCTTTGTCCCCTAATCTTCTGCCTTATCCAATCTTGAAAGATTTATAGTTTGCTAATACTATAAGGCAAAAGGACATTCTTCTACCCAACAAGGTCAGTCAAATCCACTCCAGTCAGTGATCAGTGGATTAACACATGTCACTGAACTCCTTATAACTTTACTGGTGCCAGGACATTTCAGTTAAAACATGACACTGTGAATGCTGGAACGAACAGCTGGGCTTACCTTCTGGTTGCTGAAGGCATGAGTAAATGCAAAACTCCTGGCAATACATTTCATTGGCTTATCCCTACTTAAAAGGGAGTCTGTTCTCATAAGCCTGGTACAAAAATATAAATACTGCTACATAAATATACACTCACACGCATAAATATATATACATAAACATGTGAATACAGTTGCAGATTTCCAGAGCTCTAGAACATTTTTGTTTTGCTCTGGAGGAGACTAATCAAATTTCTAACAATCTCCTCAAAATGTAAGTAAGAAGGTTGGAATCAGATGGCAGACCTTGATCCAACTTCCATCAAGTTAAAATTTTCCCACTGACTTCTCTGGGAATAGACGATGTTATTGGAGTGGGTGGTCCCTTCGTTCTGTATTGTGGGCCAATTCGCCCCCGGATCCTAACTCACCATGTGCTGTGGTTTGGACTCACTTCTGCTTCCAAATTTCAGGTTTGACTGAGCTGCACAGGGGGAGGAGTGCACCACAGGATGGTCTCATACCAGASTGATATTTTTGTCTCTCGCATTTGGCCCCTGGCATAATTCAGAACATCCTAAGTCCTTAATACGTAAAAAAATATGAACAGCAATAATCACCCTTCAAGGGCAATCCTGGCAGCTGGAAATCACTGAAACACAGTAGTAACCATCCACCCCCATTCCCTGACCACTTAGTCATCTCTGCTGGCTTCATACAAGTTGAAGATCTCCCCGAGCATATCCTTGATTGGCTTTTAGAATGACTAGAAAAACACAAGAGGACTGGAAGAGAGCTGAGAATTTCCCCCTTGCTACTGCCATGTGCATTTATTCAGTTGTGTGATGTTTCTCTGCTCAGTCCAGTAATTTTTCAAAGAAATGTCTATCACTGTTGCTCGAAAAGAATGACTAGCAGCACCCTTCAGGTACTAGCAAAAAAATCTTTCCTTTTAGTGTTAGTAACTGTCCTTTGCTGGCCAAGTTGGCAAAGTTGTACTGAATCTTAAAAATTGGATCCAATCTTTATTTCATGTTTGCTGTAGGCTAAATGAATAACTTGTCCTTGAAAAGATATTGCAGGAGTGAGTAAGTATAACAATTTTTGACCAGATCCACAGATAYAGTAAACTGCCATAACACCTCTGAATTCCTGGAACAATAAAGGTTTGCACCCACTTATGACCCTTACATTCAGAGTTTTACTTAAAAAATATGTCCAAACATCTGTATATGTTTAGGTCACAAAGCAAAAATTTCAAGGTAAAATTATGCATACTGCACATCTACAAATATTAACTGTCAACAAATTGTTCTAATTTTTGTACCTAAACATGACACTTGTCTCTGTGCCTTCCCCTGTCAGTAAATTCCAGTGGCCAATTATATTTTACACGAATAAATATTATTTGTTTTAAATCTATTGCTCTTTCATCAAACGTCTCACTGCTCTTGTATTATATGATTTGTCAAAAGGAAAGGGATAGTTGCACCAAACGGTTTTGTTAAAGATCTCGTAACTCTTCTCTCACTCAGCCTCTGCTGCCCTACTTTTTGCGATCAGGTTTGTATAAGCCCTGCACCACCGCTTAGCAGTGTCCAGACACATGGCCCTCGAGTWAGGCTCTGCTGCCGAGTGCTGGGATATATTGGTTGGACGAAAGGATCCTTCCATCCTTCAAGGCCTGCCAAACACTGCCTTGTTCAAGGCACTTTAATCTTCAGTGGTGGAAAGCAAGCCAAGTATATCATAAGGTGGGTATTTAAGGAATACACAACTGTTGATATCTATAACTCAGTCTAATGTATGAAGTGCATAAGCCCTTTTGTAATATGCCTTAGTAGATATTTATTTGACACAATGTTCATGTGACCAGTATATTGTGGAAAACAGAGCACATGGAAAATGACAACATTAGCTAATTTTTAGCACATACTAGTTTACTCTTTTGGCCTATATTCCTCCCGATTTCCATATTTTTTTTCAGTTTCAACCCTACAAATGAACCCTGCATCCAATCCATCCCTCATAACTAGCTACTTCATATTGCATGGTGTTCCTGGCATTTGTTAACAGCAGTGGGAATCTGACCTCTCTCAAATTCTCACTGTTAAGAGTGTTTTGCCAAAACTAGTAACTAATCAGTTGCATGGCCAATGTATTCAAACAATGATGTTTTTATTACTTCTTTGTCTTTGCCTTGGTATTTCAAAATCCTCACAAAACTTGTTGTGAAGTATAGGACTTATAGAATTTCAAAGCCATTGTGATTAATTTTTATATTCATTTTCAATGCCTTATGCTTACATTCCATATTAATGCTCAACAAAAGCTCTAACCATACAAATTATAGTAAAGCCTTACACTGACTTCTGTGCACCATTTGAAATTTGGTTTCATAGAATCACAGAATCAGAGAATCACAGAATATTTCAGTTTGGCAGGGACCTCTAGAGATCATCTAGTCCAACCTTCCTGCTCAAGCAGGGACACCTAGAACATGTGGCACAGGGTGGCATGCAGGCGGATTTTGAAGACCTCCAGAGAAGGAGTTTGATATTTGAAAGATCWTTTTTTTTTTCTTAAATCATTATGATCACTCTCCAGTGGACTGTGTGAAATAGCTTTACAGTCCTTTTGCATTAGGTGGTCTATTAGGTGGTCTAATGTATATGCACCTTTGCATATACATTACCATACCAAATTATGAATTGAAATATTTTGGCTGTTAGTTTTAGCACTCAATATTAAAGTCATACATGTGCAGCACACATTATATTCAATGAATATCAATTAGATGCTTTATGTTAGATGCAAATTTTTCAAAACTATGTAATTTCCATTAAGTATTATCTTTCTTGGTGATGTTAGACACTAAAATGGAAGAATTACTGAAAATACATTTTTTTTCAACAGTGCTCTAAGAGGTCCAAATCATTAGACATATTTTTAACAATGGTTTTCATTAAAAAAAAAAAAAATCAGCCAAGTTCCTCTCTAAAATTTTTGGCAAAAAAACTTGAAACTGTAACTTTTCAAAACTTGCATACAGCTCTAAATTTTAGTACAATTTTTTTTTTCAGTTATTTAACCAGATCTGCTTGGGATGCACTCTTTTTGCAACTTTCCCATCTTCTGTTTTTTATTTAGGGCCTTGAAATATGAAAATAACTCTTCTCAGTAATAACGTGAAATGGGGGTGGTGAGATGGAAATTAGATAGATTTTCCCTGATGGAAAACTGGTAATCCTCATAATTTCCTCCTGCATCATTCCTTTTCTTTGTGACCTTGTGACCCTGTTAGTGACCCCGGCTCTGWTTATCCCTGCCAGACTTTCCTTGTTTCTCAGCACTCAGTTTCAGCACTCAGCACACAGCACACAAGGAATGATCCACCTTCTTCCCTGCAGTCCYTTTCTAGATTGCCTCAGGCCATATTATGAAATTATACATAGCACAATTTGATTGGTGGAATAGTGGCAGAAGTCAGGAAGAAGTCTGCCATAATGAATGGAAAAAAAAAAGAGTATGTATTACTCCTGAAAACAGCTAGCTACTGAGAGTCTTGAAAAGACTGGAAGAGCCAGCTCTGGGACACTTGTGAAAGACACATAGGAGATGTCCACAGCTGGTGGACATGAGACAGGCTGATGTATCAAGGGACATGGCTCTGTGATGTGGATGAATTACACCCTCTCTCGGCTCCAAGGATGGTGCTTTGGATGGTGCTTCTTGGACATCATACCATTGCCATCAAAGGACTACACCAAAAAACAGCACTTTGGCTGTTATTGCCCCTCCTCCACAAATAATGGCAGAAGTCACGAAGATGAGCTCCATCTCTGTCTCTTGCAGAGACCAGAGTAGTGAAATGTGCCAATTATGGATGAATCAGGGAAATATGTTTAAAGACTGACATTTGCCCATGATGTTTCAACAGGAAATGTATCTAAGAATCCATTTTAGTGTGAAAGTTTAGAATGCCTTATGACATTTTCCTCTTCAGAAGGTTGGAATCTGGATATAAAAGTGCTAACACTTTTAATTCAAACAACCTCCGCATGAGGGAGAAGCATGAAGCATCCTATGTAAACTGTATCTGTATAAACACGGTGGAAACTCTTAGTAGGAAACATCTTTTTATGATGTAGTTATACAGTGTTCAGCAGAACCATGGAAAATAGCAGGCTTGTAACACTGATTAAAATGTGAATACTTATTATTAACACTTAATRCACTTTCAACTTATGACACTTATTACTAACACAATATTGATATATATTTAATATTCAAATTAAAGATGCAGCATTGTGCAATATTTTTTGACAAAATTAAGTTTACGATGGAGAATCAAGTTGCTAGCAGAGTTTCTCCTCTATAGAGTTTTGGAAATTTCTATATGTGTATTTTTTCTGAACATGAAACTAGGTTGACCTTCTCTTATCTTAGGAGAATGGAAAAAAATAAGCCACATACACACACAAAAAAAAACGTATCTTCAAAATTCTTCTTTATCCTTGGAAAAGACAAAAAAAAAAAAAAAAAGTGTTGAAATTGCCATACTAGGCTCTAGTACAATTTAAAATATTTTTTCCATTAAAAATGAAAAAAAATTCTTAAACTTCTTGGATCTTTTCTTGTTTTGTTTTTCATTTTTAACCAACTATTCATTCTTGAGTGAAAACAAATTCTTACCAGAAAAAGTGTCCAAAATTCATTGCAATTACCATGTATCTACAATAACATATAAGACTATTGCCCTTCAGATATTTAGTGAAGCATCCTTTCTGCTGTAAAAGGATATGCTATGCTATCTGAACAAAGAACTCTTTTGCTTGGCACTACAAATACTATCTTTTCTGAAAATCCTTGCATAAGACCAGAATGTTGCTTTTTATGGAATAATCATGAGTTGGCCACTTCTACTGGGTTTTGTTTACCCCGAGTATACCACTGAACTTTTCTGGTGTGTTGATGATTTTACTTGAATGGTACGACGTGCTTTCTTCTGAAAAATAAAATCCCATGCTGTTTATACATCAGGAATTTACATGTCAGTTTTCATGTAAAGTATCAGAAACACTGCTCTGTCTTTTATACTCCACTATTTGAAAGTAGAGAAGAAAACTAAGTGGAACCTGAAATATGGATGTGACTATGATGGAAAGACAAAAAACATGTTTTGTCCAGGAATTATCTTCAACTTTGATCCCACAAAATCCATGAAGCTCAAGGAAAAGTATATTTGTCTTTTTCCAGACATATTAATGTGCTTCTGAAAGTATTTATGAATAATTTCTACATGACCTGTCAACAAGATCTTTCAGTACTTYTAAAAGTAATTATTTTTTAAAAAATCTTCTATCGGTTGTAAATTTGTTGTGGACATTCATCATTATAACTGCTAGTTACTGACTGCTGGTCATTTATGCAAGCTGCCTTTTAAATTAATTCTCTGATACTTTCTCTATTTCAATAACCTTGAAATGGACTAATTAATTCCCAGATTCTTCTTTCTAATCCCAGTAATTTTTATTTGAGCTAGGTATAACTATAACAAGAGGAAATAAATTCTAAGAATGTAAAAGACCAAAACTGATATAAAGGAAGATTATTTTTAATTTCAATGTTGACAAAAAGAACAGAATAAATGTTACTTCTTAACACTATGGTTTCCTGGAGTGCTAAATGTCCTCAACTCCAAGTAGTAATGCCAAATTAAAACAGAAAGTTTTTGCCTTATTAGATAATAATCAGATGGATGCTGTGAGGAGGAGATAACTGTCCTTCTCCTTCTGGATGAGACTTTTGGTTACACATCTGCTTCCTTTTGTCTACTTTAATCTTGAATTTACTTTAGGGATAACTGTGGCTTTGCATGCCCAGGTTCAAAATGTTTGTGCCATGAAATCTTAGCTCATGCTTCTGAGCTGCCAGTCATTGGGGATCTGAAAGATATGACCATTTATGAAACTGAACAGGAGCATAATGGCCACACTGGATTAACACAAAGGAATCAAGATGAAACCTGCTGCATTTTTCAAAAGAAGGTAACAGATAAAAGCCAACAATCATGACCTTCCCCTGTGTACCTMCAGTTTCCCTTCCACTTCCATCTGCAGTTGATTTTTCAGCTGATTTACTTGAAATTTCATAGAATTTTTCACTTGGTGTGGTTATCATTTTCAGTCTGAACATTTCTAGAGATGAAGATCACTTGCTCTGCCTTTAAAACACTTGGGGAAAATATGAGGTTTTTTTTTTTTTTTTGAACTACTGTATTTAAATGTTTTCAAATTGTAAAAATTCAGCTTTCTCAGTTTCACATAATATTTGCTTCATAATTTCAACTAGTATTAGTTGTAATTAAAATGAGCAGTTTAGACATCATTGAAACAATAAAATCTTTCTCCAGCTGGGATAGTACATTCTGAATATTGTTTTCAATTGTGTCTTTTTTTGCTCTAGTTTTCTAAAGTTTTCCAAATGAAAGCTTTTCAATATCTCATTTTGCCCAAAGGATGAGAATGTGGTTTCATGATTAGCTATATCTCTTTTCAAACTGGTTTCTGAAAGGTGGTTAGATTTTAAGATTCAGATTTTATTTTAGTTATTTAGCTTGGATGACTTCTGGCAGGAAACAATTCTGGCCTGTTGTTTCATCTCTCATGTTTTCTTATGAGAGCTGCACTCTTAGACAAAAAGATAATTGTTCCTATAAAATCCCATCTTAGTCCTTGACATCTAGGATTCTTACTGGATATAAAGAATACAGCCATAGTTTTAAATCAAATGACACTAGCTTTTATTATCTTGAACTCCTGACATTCAGTACAGAGAAGGAACTGCTCAGAGAGGCAGTGATTTGCTCTAAAGCCTTTAAAATATTTCCAGTGTGAGACCCAGGACCGGCTGCTCATTCCTCACTCTCAAATGAAGACTTTTACCTTTTTTCAGGGGAACGTTAGTTCACTTTGTCATTGCCATCATTTGGTAGGCTGTGTTTAACTGATTCTTCAGAAGTGGCAGAGGTAATAGGCCATGTGATGCTACCTCTTCTCCCTCCCAGCTTGTACTGCTGTACACGGTGCTCTCAGTAGTGCTTTAACCAATTGCCCCTGCCTGTGCARGACTAGAATCAGAAGGCACCAAAACAAAAATGTGTCAGGACCTTCTGCGTCCAAAGGGAGTTAAGCACTAATGGTAAATTTAATAATTTAAGTCAACATCCTTTTAACTTCTGATCTCAAGTGCAAAAACGATGAGAAAGAACAACTGGTTTCCCTTTCTTCTGCCTTTCTTAGAAGGAGATTCCATCTTTTCAGGTATATGATTATGTTGGTCTGAGTTAACATGTTTTTCTCACCTCCCACCTGGAATTCAGTAATGTGATATACCGAGGCATTAAGCCATCTGTCCTAAGGAATCTGCAACTAAATGCAGTAGCATAACCCAATAATATAAGCTACATAACTACCTCAGAAAGTCCTCTTTCCGATGGCTTCCTATAGCAAGAAAAAATAGAAGTGAACTGAAAGTGCTTGCCCTTGTCTACAAGATGATTGATGGCCTGGGCTCAGGATAGCTATGGGCAAAATAGAGTATGGTCCAGAGATCCAAATTAGCAAGTCCACGCAGTGCAGAGTAGGACTATGTGGACTCACCAGTTTGCATCTGGAAGCAGTAGAGCTGCATGTACTTGGCATGGTGCCCAAGCTAATATACCCTGCCCTTTGTGTGTGAACGTGACTATTTTGCTTCCAGGCCTGATTTGGCAGTTTATCCAGAACCGCCCTTCTGGTGCTGGGGTTGACGCAGGAGGAGCAAATCTGTCTGCAGCTGGCAGTGTAGACAGGCTTTCAAAGAATCTCTCTGGCACTGGGATAGGAACCTTGGATGCAAATTCCCCTCCCCAGGCACAGCAAAACTTTCTACCCAGAAGGTAATGCTTGTCCACACGGAGGAGAAAATGTTCTTTGCAAGGGTTTGGCCCTGGTTTCTGGATTTAATTCTCACAAGACAAGAAGAAACATTATAAAAAAAGTAAAATCCTGTCTATCACATACACTTCATCCACCCCTTTTTCTATTAAATATACACAGGCCATCTGTCACCTACCTCTCACACTCTCCTTTCCCAAAACTCTTACTGAAATGCAATGATGCGCATAGAAGAGCTCCTCTCAGCACAGAAAGGTGAACTGCCTATGACAGTTCATCATGTAATAGTAACTACATGACTTCATGCKCCATAGAAAGATATGGAGATGAAGAACTGTAAGAGTCTCCCTAGAAAGGGGAAGTGTAGAAAGCATCTGTACTTTAGTGCAATGCTTAAAGACACACACAGAGAATGAATATGCTAAGCTTATTGCTTGCCAGATGCACCTGGAGATGCTAACCTTTCATATAGAAACACTGCCATCTTAATCCATGTTCTGCATTAATGGATGAGGCTTATATTTACTTATGCCTTGTAGTGCTTTATGCATATGATGCTAAAAGAGAATAGTAAATAAAAACAGCAGGTAAATGTCTACTGACTTGGTGTTGGGAAGCATCTTTTTCACAATTTTAAGCTGCTGATGTATTTCACAGCAGGCTGCTAGCTACACAGGAGTAGCATTCTGGTGTTAAAAATAATTGAAACTGCCCCTACTATTTGTTGCTCATTACTAGTCTTCTCGGCCAGCTAGAGATTCCCTTGAGGAAACTGGAAATGGGAGCTTTGCCTGAGGTGAGGTCTGTTGATCACATTTCTGGCAGGCAGAGAAGAGCTAGGTGAAAGTTCGGGGAGAAGGAAAAGATTTATTTTGAATTTGGAGACTGAATAAAATGAGCCAGCATAGAGCAAAACTGAATTAAAAGCAAAAACTAAAAACTGAAGAGATTTCTTTGATTTCACATGCACCCTGGGATTTGGTTAGCATGAATGCAGAACTACGCCTCAGTCATGTATATTTGAAAGATCTGTGAACAGTAAAATGTTTAATGAAATTGGAATGAATTTTCAAAGTTGTAATGAAACATGGAAGCAGGTGAATTTCATGTATTTTTGAAWTTTTCTCATAAACAGATTGCATTGCTCTTATAGTGATAAATTTTGAAAGCCACCTTATCATATTAAAAAGATGTTATATGAGGGTCAGATAGAAGGCCTAGACCCTGAACTGACTGTTGTGCATTTCTGTTCTTCTGGATAGAAACAGAATTTCTCAAGTATGTGTCCAAGTTAAACTCTCAAATTATGCTCTCAGTAGAAAGGATGGTTTCTATGATGATGTCTACTTTTTTTTTTTTTTTTTTAAGAGCATCTCTGAGTTATTATTTTCACAGCACTCACAGCATTTTAAAATAAAATAAAATCAAAATAGTTTATAAAAAGAGATCTCTTTCCTTAGAACCTTTAAACCTTGAATGACTTACAGCGACTGACCATTTGGGCCATGACTTAAATATTTAAGTTAATAGCATGTTGTGTTACAGCCAGCTTGGTCCAAACAACACTAGAGATTCAAACAGACAAACCTTCATACTTCACAGAGCTTACAGTTCATTGTTTGTGTTGGTCTAACATGCTTACTAGATTTGATAGGCTGTAATGTGTAAGATGGGAAAAAGCCAGATCTCTTATTTATTTATTTAGAGAGCTGGTTAGGAGAAAATACTCCCAGAAGGAAGTTTTAATGAATGTCTTTGCTTTTTACTGCAAATAGAAGACAAAAATAAAAATCTTTTGAGTGAACAGTGAAGATCTGAATCCAGAAACTGCTGCACTTTTTTGCAATCCTAAACCATACTGTTTTGATCAAACTTGAATGTCCTAACCAGACAATATCTCCTGGGATATACCACCATGCTTTGTGTTGGTAAACACAGTATTGACCACAGTATTTACACAGGAAACAATGAAAATATCTAGGTATGATTTGTGATTTTTTTTTAAAAACATGACATGAAGTGATAATTTCATATATCTACAAATAACTCTATACTCAACATCTACAAGTGTAGGTGTTTCCAGTATAAATGAAACTTGGTTTATTAAACTCTGGTCACACTTATTCCAGCACAGTTAAGGACTTACGGTGTGGATGGAAGCATTCTACATTTCTTTTATAGTTAGTGAAGAGAATGGAGAACTCCAGAGTTCAATCACAATTGACTTTGAAAGTGCTTTTAGGCTGCCATTGAGGCAGGACATTTGATGAGATATGTCATGATCTTTCAGCATGATTGTAAAACCAAAATGGTTACTTGGAAGTTTTGCTTCAATGCTTTCGTAATTGAAAAGTTTGAAGTCAGACAATGAAAAAAATGAAAGCTATACATATTTTTAAAACTTCATCATTGGATCATCTGTAATCAGAAGTAAGGATAAATATGTTCAATACAGTACTTACTACAAAGAATTTGTCATATAGTACTACCGTCAACTCAGAAAAAGTGTCTCACCGAGTCCAAGATAAGTAAGGAAACAACTACAAATGAGTACTGTGACTCAAAAGAGAGGTTTCAAAAACATGCTGGAATTTTATTATGACATTAAGCTTTACATGCAAGTTAACTTGCAGGAGCAAACAAAAATAGTCATGACTTCATGATTTCCAGGAAAACAAGAAGCAAAATGATCATTGCAGAACATAGTCAACTTCAATCATTTGAAGTGGTGTATCCTCCTCACTAGTCGTAGAATGGTAATATTTGATGGAAGAAGCAGTATTATATTGTGGACACACTTTATGTAGTATGTGGCACATCCTATCTTCTTTTACTGTTGGACATCAACATTTTGTTATAAAATATGTTGGCATATGTCAATTATTCTTCCATTAACATTTTCTGTGGTCCTCTACAAGAAAACAAATGCACTTAAGTCATGGACAAGATAGTGTGTACGTTCTGTTGTGCGATGCATGATTGCCACTTAATGGCAGCAAAATTCTCTGCCCTTTTTTCCAAATCACTGTTCAATACGGACTTCTTTCCTTTAGGTACTGTTTGTTAGAAGGCTGATACTTTTGTGATTCATTTCACATTGAATCCATGGCCCTGAGTCACAACTAAAATATTTTCAGAAAGAATGTGAACAGCCTGCAGGAGCATATTTGAATAAATAGCAACCTTATGCAAAGAGCCAGATTCTTATTAGTCTTATTCTTACTCATATTTGCATTGGTGACAGCCCAGAATAAGTCTGTGGATACCTATGCAGTTTTATCCATGCAGATTTACCCACAGGCTCCTGAGCAGAATTTGTCCCATTAACATAAATCAATGGCTAAATTGTACTTGCTTAGAATGAAAAAAAAGACCAAGACCTGTTTGTCTAACTGACATAAAAGTTTCTAGCAACCTTAGAAGGATTTTTTTCTGATTGGGGCAGGATTTGATTTTATTTCCTTTTGCTGGAGGGTAGCTTCTCTGAGCTAGACACTTTTTTGCTGCATTAGCAATTTTGAAATTATAGGTAAGAGAAAAGCCTTCTAATATAGTGGGAAATGCATTTACATAGTAACAAAGCTGCTGATGCATTAACATTTTGCAGATTATTAACCGCAAAGGAATACTGTTCTGGTATTAAAAATAATTTGACATTGTCCCTGTTATTTGTTGCTCATTATCAGTACTCTTTACCAGTTCAACATTCCTCCAAAAAAAATTAAATCCCACCTTGGGAAAATGAGGTAGGGAATATGTGCAATGGCTGATGACATCATCTGCTAGTAACGGCTATAAATCTTAAGTGAATTTGTAAGTACAAATGTGCAGCTTGGAAGGTGCCAGATTTCACGCCTGTACACTTATAGCTTGCAAATTCATCAAGTGCAAAGCTTGGGAACATCGTTTCTTTCATAAGACACTCAAGCACACCTTGGTGAAACCAGACCAGGAAAAAATGCCAGTCTCTACTAGGAGGAAAAAAATATAGTGTATATCTTGCAGATCAATTATTTTAATTTTACTTCAGTTTTTWAAAATTACTTCAAATAATCTATTTATGTTTTATAAAGGATAGCTTGACAAAATCCATTTATTCTTTATAAATGATAGTTTGACAATTCTGAGAAATTCTAGAAATTAGCACTATGATATAGTAAGAAGAAGCATTCTTGTACGCCAAGAGCAATATAAATGACTGCTAACAAAGCACTAATGCCCTTTGGACAGGATAATGCAAGCTAATGTGTCCAAATATCTTAAAAATACATTCTAAACTATTATATTGCCAATTAAGCGGCAAGGTGGAAAATTCTTGTCTTTCTGTTGGCATAGAAAAGGTCCTTATTATTTCTTTTCCTTTCAACTTAAAAATAAGTAGGAGTAAATTTATCCTTTATCTTAGAAGACTGGTAAATATAGAGGCACTCTTTAAATAATTTGCATACTGTTGTAAAATAATATAATCTTGGAGAAAATTGACAGAAAGCCTGAGTTAGAAAGGGCCTAAGTGGTTCAGGGAAATGGTAATGAAATCCTTAAATTTTACCAATCTTCTTTGTTATGATTCTCATCCAACTCCAGTCACAGCCACTGAAGGTCCTTAATGGAGACCAGGCCAAGCAGCCCAAGGCTCAGATCCAGGTTTTAGTCCTTCAAAAATTCTACACTATTTCGATATGTGAACAAAGTTCTGTCCTATCTCAGATTATTGCTGTTTGAAATATCTCCAGCTGTATCTGTAGACCAGGTCAAAATATTGCAGTCCTTCATCCATACTCTGTTATTAAAAAATATGTATTCATGCTGTTTCATAAAGAATTCTCCTCTTTCTGCAATCAGATTGGAGCAATAAAACCCAGGTCACGTTATCTAGCACTACTGAGATTTTCTTTAGAGCCTTAGGAACTAYTAAGTTAGGAACTACTTATGACATTTTAAAATAAAGTCTCCTTGGATGGACTGACAAATTCATGGATCCTTCCTGACACTCTTAGCCAATGGCATTTCAAACTCTTTCTTCACATTTCCTGATGTTGTTATCTCTCTTTATTCCCTAAGTAAGGAAGAAGAGTAGGTATGTGGAGTTTTCCTTGTTTCCACGTTGCTGAGCTCTTCAAACAAATTATCTAGTATTTGTCTTAAAGAATATCTTGATCTCATATACCACAAGTATCTAAGTGGGTGGGCAGGGTTGGATAGAGAGAATGGATTTTTTTTTGGTGGAAATCCAGTTTACATTATCTAGGAAATAACAGTCCCCACTCAGACAGAGGGAGTTCAGGTAGGACATTCTCCATATTTGCCCACTGAGCTCCAGAGAGCTCATTCTTCCAGATCTGGCAAGGATGATGTTGCAACTAAATATACTCTGATGGTTCATGTTCTTCTTTCATTACAAGTGCAAGGGTCTCTATGATAAAAAATAACAATTCCTTACAATTTTGAATGACACCTGGGTGCAGTAAAACTTGATATTAGTGCAGGTGAATCTATACTTTGTGACTAATAGATTTATCACTTTATTTTAAAGAATACATATAATATTCTGATTCCTTGGCATATTGAAATTAAAGCCACATTTCTGTCACTTTAAAGATTCAGGGATACAGATATACACCTCTCTGTCCCAGTATAACATACGTCTGTCCTACATTTCATATGTTATATTCCTCTACTAGATGTGCATGCCTCAAATAATAGAGAAGCATTTTCAAGTAGTAATTTCAGGCAGATGGTATAAGCATGTTCTTCAAAAACATTTCAGCTTGCTCAGAATTAAACTAAATTAGATTCTTGTAGATAACTATTTGTTCAGATTCTTACCTACTCAAATATATGAATTGATTGTTACATTATGTTTTACATTCATCTTTCTTTATTGTATATTTTTTTAAAAAATATTAAAACAGATCTACTCATAGCTACAATACTGTGCTAATATATGTCATTGTGGGTTCTGCTTGTGATACAGAAATTTGAATATCTACACTTGGAACAACTGGGAAAATGGAAGTTAGAAACAAATCAAAATGGCATAAACACATTTCTTTTGAAACTTATATTAATATTTTCAATGATTATAAAGAAAATAATTAACATCTTATACCACATTTYGTGCAACAAACAATCAACATCCATGAATACTGAGTTATGGAAATTCATCCTCAATACCATGCCACATTGTTTTAGTCATTCCATTATATTTTATGCCTTTGCGTTGGCCTTCCTCCCACTGTTAGCAATCGAGATCCAGGGAATAATCTCCAGGGAACTGTGAGTTTGTTTGAATGGAACTGTTTTTTCCTCACATGTGGGCTCTAACTGCTAAAACTCCAAACAATCCCTCAAAACAGTTGTAAGTCTAGACTAAAAAAGAGCAGCAGTGGTACTTCTCAGGGGAAGACAGGATTTCAGCTGAATGAACTGAAAATGATACTGCACAAGTAACTTGGTGTAAGAGAAATGCAGTCCCACCTGGTTCCAAAGCAATGTGTGTAGGCAACCAGGCAGAAAGCTAAGTTACATCACCTCATCAGCACTATCTCTCTTTGACTTTTTTTTCCCAAAGTGTGCAATGCAAAGTGTGCAACCTCTAAGTCTAAAGAGAGATTGTGGAGTCTCCTTCTCTGGAGATCTTCAAAACCTTCTTGGATGCAGGCCAGTGCCACATGCTCTAGGTGTCCCTGCTGGAGCACGGGATTGGACTAGATGATCTCTAGAGATCCCTTCCAACCTTAAGGATTCTATTATTCAATGATTCTATGGAAACTATCCTATTACCTATTACCCTCTTTTTTGTGGCATTTTATTTAAGAGAGAGAGACAGTGAACCATGACATCAATGAGGTGCTTTCTCCTGAACTCAGTAGACATCACAAAAGAAGGACAAAACCAAGACCAAGAGCTGCAAAGGATAAGAAATGATACAGATGCAATTAGGAAGTACTAATATTAATTTGGAGCCTAATAACAAATATCCATAATTAGCTGAAGGAAATCCTACCAATTTACAATGAAAAAAAAAAAGCTCACTGCGCTCCTAAGATTTATCGTCTTTGGGATTTCTTGAATAATCCTGCAATGTCATCCTTTTTAAAGTGTTCTATTTTTTATTTTATTTAGTCTTTTCTCAACTGATGGTCCATGCACACCATCAGCTAATCTCTATAAAAATCTACTACGGCACATAGATATTTCTATTAAAATATAAGCAGCATTTCAATGCCTAATTAGCAAACATTTCAGTTTGAGTATTATGAAACATTTATTAAGAAAAATRGAGTATTTGCATTGCTTAAGTTTTCACATGATTAAAAATAACATGTTTGCTAGCACATTTAATGGAAAGCAAAACGGCATTTTTCTGGTCTACATAAGTTTCTGTAAGAACACATATTTGTGAGAGAAGTTACTAGCTTTTGCTTCTTCCAATAAAAATCTATCTTCAGTGAATCATCCTTCAGCATGTATTGAACTATTCTCTATTAATGCCACTAAGTGACCCAGATTACAAAATATCAATGCACTACTAACAAAACATTTAAAATGATCCGTGTAAATGTAATTTTCTGGACTTGTATTTAAGTACTTCTACAGGTCTGTCCATTAGGAACATTGGGCTGGAAAGAGCTTGCATAGATTTTCCACTGCTAACTACAGTCACCAGCAGCCTGAATACATCTCTTATTTCAGAAGTCCTTGTTGTATTTGCCCCTTATTACACTGAGAATATGTATGTGGTCTACTAAAGTAAAAGATACTAGATAGTACACATTACTTGAAATTCTAATATAAACTGCTCTTAACGCACTTTCAGAAAGAAGACAGAGAAAACCTTGGATTAACAAAAGCAATGTGAAGAAAACCTGTTTTGTGTTTCTTTTTCTAGTATTTCACAGAAAAGATTAATGACTGTGGTTGTAGTTGGCTGTAGAACATCACTAGCTGACCGCAGTGCAGCAGAACTCCTTAGCCTTTGGGATCTGTTTGTGTCCTGATGAGCTCTGGATACTACCAGGCAAGTTTTGGAATCACTGGAGTTACAACAGGACTGAGTCATTCACCCTTAGTCTCACTTGGAGAGATTTCAGTTAATGTGACAGTTTTGGACCATGCGCTTGGGCTCAGATCCTCTACGGTGTTGAGCTCCTGTGGATTTTAGGTTCCTAAATCCCACTGAGGTTTGGAGCTTTAGACTGTGATGACACAAAATCAGAATCATCAAGGAAYTAATCATTTATCAACATGTCCAGGGAGAAATTTTTTGGTTGTGAAGGCATCTGACTCCTGCCCTCACATAGCGCGATGCACATGTCAGTATGCCGGATCAGTTATATGACTCGCTGATACGCTCCGCTCATGCATGCATGTTTAGTGGGACTTTTGACACTGGAATTTCACCCATTCGTGTTATTTTGTGGAAGCCAAGTGCTTTGCAGAGATATATTAGCAGTAATTACATTTTCATATAGCCATTTTTACATGTGGGAAAGAAACTAACTACTAAGTGTGTGAATAAGGCATTGGCTTGAGAAGGATTAAGTCATCTAACCAAATGTAAAGGCTTTTTGATTATAGCTTAGCTAGTAAACTCAGACCTCCTTAGAATCAATGGAGGGGAATAGATGTTTTAGTGCAATTCATCTTAGGCATTTTAGATATTGACTGTAGAATAAACTGAGTTGCACTTTAGAAGAGCCTATTTTTTTCCACTGACTATAAAGGACCTAAAGTGATAAGCTCAGATGTACATGTCTAGACTGTAGATGTTTATAGTTAGGTGAATGAATCCCATTTGTTCCATCTATTGAAGTTATTAAAGTACAAAATGTATTTACCCAACATGTCATGGATTCAGGGAAAATGGATAAAACCAAACTTTATTTTATTTTTTGATCTGTCTGCTTATGGAGATAAATACTTGAAGAGATGGACCTTACATATGAACCAGAAGGTTTGATATTGTCTTCTTGTTTTCTTAATCTCAACATTGAGAACATTGCACAATGTAAAGGAGCTGAAAAAATGACTTCAGCTTTGAGATAKAGCAAAGTGACCATCAAAAGGAAGAACCCTAGACTCCGAGCTGGAGAAAAGACAGGCCTATAAGATAAGGGAAAGCTAAACAATTTAGACTGAACCTCTTATGACCCAGTTCAAGTATTTCTGGTGGGTTACGTGAAGCTGACCTACTGTGTACTACATAAAGCAAGAAGTTTAAAGGTATGAGGAAAATGTAGTTAAAGGAGCCCATAAATGAGATTGACCCTACCAAAGTTTTGCAAAACACACTAGAACCATAAAAAGTAGGTTTCAGAAATGCAGTATTTCTACTTATTATCTACAGTTCTCTTCTATAGCAGGAGGGATTATAGCTGTCTTTAATTAGAGGGCATACACTTTCAGAGGTTTCATTTGAATTTGGATTAAGCCCAACATTTAGGTGACTGCATTTTTATATTATAATAAGGAGCAGTAAAAGAGGAAACAAGGAGAAATATCAGGATTTTATATAATATACTAAGCAGTTTATAGTGCATTAACTGATCATGTAAATGTCACAAATGACTCACATTGTCATAGGAAGACATAAATTCTCTTCTGTTTTTGGAGGCAGGAGTGATGGCAAAGCTCAGGTTTCACTGAAGAACTTCTCAGTCATTTTACTGAAAAACTGGCATCTCTTTGGCTCCTGTATCATGTTGTGGAATTTTGTATGAACAAGTAAGTCACATCACGCTCTGCACTGGGGCCTGGGAAATGCAAAAGGACTGTTGTTTCTGAAAACAGAAAAATGCTGTAAATTTTTTATTCTGCTCAACAGAACAAACAAATTTTTAAATCTCCTTGTAAAACATTACTGCACAAATATTTTTGTAAGTAATCCACATCAGGTAAGGAATTATCAATCTTCATCCAGGTTTGCACAGTYCATCCTTTCTTTTGAAGACATGAGACCATATGAAGCTGAACCCCACAATTCATTTAAGGGTTTTAGAGAAAAAAAAAAAAAGTCTATATCCCCCATGTGGAACAATTCCCATTTAGCAGAGAAGAAAGCAGAGACACATGCAGAGCCTGTAGTGTGTCCATTAGCACAAAACTCTCTAGCTCTGGAATCAAAACCCCACAAGTTAACCACAAGATCATCATTCCTTTTTGGGTGTTGGGGTCCATCTCATTTCTGATTGCCACATTTGGAAAGCAATTTGAAGTAATTCTTCTTCCACCACTACTACAATATTTTGTTCCCTAATGAGCTGTCTCTGTTTTGTGCCAGTAACAGCTCTACTTTGTGGTCAACTAAGATACTATTCATAGCTACTATACATTCCTCCTGGGATCCATTTCTATATTCCCCATCCACATACTGACAAAAGAGTTTTAGGTGGACAAAGAACACTAGATATGGCCCCGTTCTTAAAAGAACCTTGAGAAATGGTCTAAGCAACACACTTAGGTTTTATAAAATAATTTATCTTATAATATAGAATGAGAGTGAAAGAGCAAATTAAAAAAGAAAAAAATCTATTACAGACCTTTCAAAAAGACTAGATATACTTCAAGATATCCTTTATRAAATTTTGGTAAAGAAATAATTTAATAAAGTGATATATATAAAGTGATATTCTCCACCTCATTTAAGACTTAAAATGGTCAGTATTGCTACTACCTTTATTCTGGATAATATGCACATAAACAATTTTATTCAGATTGAGAGGTAAACTGAGCACTTAAGTTTGTAGTAAATTTAACATTTGATTAACATTTCATCTACAGAAGAATGGGTTGCCCTTGACTGAAGTATTTTCTTTATGTTTCTGCAGAGCTGATATTTTTAGGAAGTTTTGTAATTTATCAGAAGTGCACAAAAGCAATGGGTAATGAGAGACAAAAATTTTTGTATACACATAATGCACATTGAAGCAAAGACTAGAACTCTTTCTTCAGCTTAAGAAACAAATCCAGAGAAAAAGAAAGCAATCAAGGCATTACTATGCAATAAATAAAGACAAAACCATACCTCTAAAAAAAAAAAAAAAAAGAAGGGCCAAGCTCTTTGCTGGCAAAAGTTATCACTTTCTAACCCTCTCTATGGGCTCTATTCTTTATATATTTCTCCAAGTTAGGCAGTATTTACTGTTCACCTTTCCTCCATTTGGATCTGAGTGTTAATCTGTAATTAATCTATTTATTGTAGAAAGCTCACATGATTATTGCATAAATCATGGCAATAGAGCTAAAAAAAGGCAGCAAAACCCACAAGCTATCTCTTAGAACTTCAAAAGAAGAATTGTGACTCCTTTCCTCTGTGGATCAGCTAGCAGGACAAAGACCCACACTCCACCTGATATTCCCCTAGGTAAGGAAATACTGGGAAAGGTGGAAAAACAGTCTTGTGGCAGAAGGTAAAAATTACTAATAGGGTTCCTTTAAGAGTCTGCATATGACTGAGTATGGTACTGGTAGTCAGTGTTACACCAACAACTTACAAGGAAGTTTATCTTCTTTCTGTGTCTGAATTAATCAGTCAAAACAGAAAATAAAACTGGCAGGACATTGGTTATTTGTGTGTCAGTTTATGGGGCCTCCATAAACCAACACCAAGAGAACATAGCTAACAATTTTTCTGATTAAAAAAGTAATAACTATTTGGATTTTACATATTTAGCAACTGAATCTACTAATGTGGGATCCAGCCTGCAAAACCAATATGAAGTTAATTAAATATCTAACAAATGCTTGTGAAGCTACAAGAAGAAAAGCATTTGGTTTTCAATTTCCTTTATTATGTCCCCAGCCCATGAATCCCCACCCAGGACCATTTGCTTTTCTTCTTCAACATGAACAAGTTTCCCAAGAAACTTAAGGACTAGATTTTTAAAGGGGCTTAAGAGAACTGCTCACTCAAATTAGTTTCAATTTCAGTGAGATACGAACACCTTATTCAACACTTTTCCTCTTACCTAAATCGAGCACTGATTAAAGATATGCTGTCAAGATTTTTTTTTTTTTTCTCATATCACAAAATACAAGAATAAATTCAAATTTTTGCCTAGGTTCGTTCAAGCCTTCAAATGGAGACCAAAGTAAGCAATTTCTTTTGCACTTGTCCCAAGGACACAGAGCAGCCGGTTTTCATTAACAAAGTTGCTCTTGAGTTACCCCTGGGTAACCAAATGAGTTAGGAGTGGGGCTAGGTCTTCAGGGTCATCAGCAAACTTGCACATACTTGCAGGTAATATCCTGCCTTTCTGTTGTAGTGATCCATGCTAGGTGATTAGGTATGGTTATGACAGCCTACACAGCAATCTCATCTTCACTTCTACAGTATTGCTCATGGTTTGATATTAGCAGCAGACAGTATAAGCATGAACTTTTACTGTATTTCTCAGTGCTGCTCTTAAGGGTAGAGAAGTAAGCAAAAGATATACTCATGTTAAAGCCTACTGTCATCATTTAAGAATATTGCCATTGTTTAATTCATTCATCTGCACAATACAGGAATCCAAACATCCTGCAGTTAGTCTCTTCAGCAGTTCTACTAGAAACTGTTGTTGTATTTCTATGGAAGAGAGATAATTCTCACTTGTATTCTCTGTAGAAGTCTCTTCTGCTTCAAAACTTTAAAGTAACAAGTATATTTATATTTTAAGCTTTTTTATCCCCACTTTTAGTTTTGCAAGAATTCTCTGGGTATGTCATCAGCTTTTGCAGAATATGTACCAAGTTTTTCCAGAGTGAATAAGGAGAATAAAAACTGTAGTCAAGATGTAACATCAGATGAGTCTCAGAAGAACTAATGTGAAAAGCAGTTTTCAGTTTTCAGTCCTGATTTGGAACAGGTACAGTGTCACTTCAAAATGGTCTGATTGAATGAAGGTTTGCATTTTGAGGGAGTTTTCTCCTAACTACAATCATGTAACTGTTTAAATCATTTTATTTTAAGTAACTAATTAGCTTTACGAGTGGATTTTTGAAAACATTAAGTGCTGGCCAGAATCAATTAATGAGCAATACTACTGATTATTATTACTATTATTATTATTATTATTATTATTTTAAATCCCAGGTTGCACTAGAGAGCAGATTTTAAAAGGTGGTGGGACCTCTCAATATATGGAAACGTAAAGGTCAAACTCAAAGTGGCAGAACAGTTCACGAATTAGCCTAAGTTTGAAAAAAAAAAAAAAAAAAACCACACAGTTTATATCTCTATTCAGTTGTGGCCTTTCAGGGATATGTATCTACACTAACATCTCTATAAGACAGGAGCATCGTATTACTGAGATACAAGGTTTAATTCTGATAACATGCTTAGAAGTTCCAGTTCCTGGAGAATTAGTCAGCTTGGAATGCACAGCTTGCAAAAAGTAGCATTTAAAACAGATTTTTTTTTCCCCCAAATTAGTATGCTGGGCACAAAGAGGTTGATTGTGCTTGAAAATCCTCCCATTTCTGATGATAGTTTAAATACCCCATTCATAGATGAAGAGACAAATCATTAGTCACTTGTATCCCACAGACCAAAATGCAGCTATGATTATAGACACCTATAGACCCTCTATTTTAAAAGTGAGGTGACAATATATTTCATATGGATGTGYAGATTAACCTAGAAAGGGAATCACAAGTGCAAGTACATTTTTCTTCTTAGCACACATCTCCTCCCCTCCTCCCTACCCTTTCTCTAAAGAAAGTGCTGTATCAATGAGATTAAAAGATAAACTGTGAAAGGGCTGCTTGCTAAAACATGACTCTTTACTCCATGTTTGGCTTAACATAAAAAGTCCTGAGGGGTTATCTGATTTCTCTTTTACTGAGTCATTTGCATGATCACTTCTGTTAGRGCAGTGGGACTGCAGAACACTAGAGTTCTTCTAGGAAATGAAGATGAGGCATGGTATTTGATTACCTTGTTTAAATACCATTTCAGTAAAAATCCTACATTCTTCCCGGGCAAAGGCAGTGAGGTTTTCTTGAGGTGCCTTTCAGGAGTTAATAGTCACTTCCAGGAAAATCAGGACCCTGCTGCAGGATATCTTATATAAGTACATAGTGAGAGAGGGCAAATACTAACCCCAGAGGGCACAGTGTCTACACAGACCAGAAGATGCATGACAGGCCTCAAAAGAGCAGCTCAGTGACCACACCAGAAACAAATTCTGGGTTTTGTGGCTCCCAGGCTAACATCTTAATTCTGCACAATGTTGTCTCTCATACTGTTTTGTCAACACCAACTATATCTTATGAATCACATGGGAACAGATATCAACTCTCAGATCTGATTTCCAGCAAAGCATGTCTTACTTCTACATACTCTAAAAAAACAGCTATACTAAGTACATGCCCACAATCAGCACTGCTCTTTCATGCAAAACTTCCTAATTTCCACAGAACCCACTGCTTTTGCTAGAACTGAGCATATTGCTTTGGTCTGCTCTTTCCCATATGAGTCAGTCAGCTGAAGTAAGCATGAAGTCCAGAAAAAAAGTAGCCTAGAAACCGTTCTGGGATAAATTATCTCTTTATATGAAATGATTTCATTTATTATTTCTCTGAAGTGAGCAAACTGTTGTGGTTCTGCAGCTGAGCAGGGTGGCATAAAATAGAAAAACACTTACTAAAATAAACAAATGCCAAATTATGGCCTGCCATAGATTCTGACTGCTCAGAGGTTGCCCTGGCTTGAATGAGGCACCAATGGCTTTCAGCAGACCTTGGTGACGTACATCCTTCCATAGGGCTGGACACATGCCATTCTGCTGGATGTACATTGTGTTCCATGGACACACTAAATCTGTGTTCTCAGCACTTACATGTGACTCAGAAGGAAAGTATTGATAGTGGATATGGCAACAGATTCCTAATGGCATTGAACTTTACACATTAGGCTTGCTAGGAGATATTGCCACCTATTGTTTTCTATCTTGATTGCATTGCTTTCTTAATAAGTAATTGGGTTTACTGCATGTTAACGATATTCCAAATAGAATCTTTATGAGATGGAAATCTGCATTTTGTTATTGCAATTAAATAAACAGATGATTTTCAAGGAGAAATGGCCCTTTTATCTCTCTTAGTGGTTTCTTTAGCAAATATCACTGTGATATTAAGATTTTACATAGTCTATAAAATGAAATCCATCTCAAATGAAATAGTACTTTCTTAATTTCTAGACAGCTCTGTATGTCTTGTATTATATTTGAAAAGCTTCCCAGATAGTTTTAAAAAGTACAGATGTATCATGTGTATCATACTCCATCATACTTACCTGCCTTGTTTGCTCTAGAGAAAAAAAAATAAAAGGACCTCTATAGTAGGTTTAAATATTTGCTTTTCATTTGGTCAATTTACATACTGCAGCAGAAATTAAAATCAACCAAAGCTTTTCATAAATTTGACTTGATTTTGCATATTTTTTGTTAAAGCTGATAAGATTTGTAAGCAGCCAAACCATTTAGTTTTAAAATTTGCTTACATTAAATTAAAATGTTTCAAAAAAGAAATAAACTAAACATTTATTGAAAATTTAATGGCTTTTTTTACTTCAGATCAAATGAAGCATTTACCTGATATCTTACTCTTTTTTTTTTCTTCAAATCTTTTCTAGTAGGAAAAACMAGCTATATTTTCCTAAGAACAGTTCATTCTTCCTATCAGTTTTTCAATGAGGAATTCAATTATTTGCTTGACTTAATGAACTACTTCTGGCTTCCTATGATATTTGGATATTTGCTGTGTGACTAGTTACAATACCATTTACCTGCCACGAAATCACAGAATCACAGAACCACAGAATGGCTGCAATTCGCAGAGACCTATGGAGATCATCTAGTTCAACCCCCCTGCTCAACACTCCTTCTTGTCTTGAAGGAGTTAGAAAGCTCAAATGCAGGTATTGATATAACAGTACTTGCTATTCTTGGTTTGTTGGTAGAACTAGAAGGAAGAATTGGATACTTCAGTATTCCAGTACAGTATCCAGTACTGAAGTATCCAGTTCTTCACAGTATGGAGGAGTGTGCTTTTTTGTGTTTTTTTCTGCTTTGTTTGTTACTTATTTAAAGAAAGAGAAAAAAGGAAAACAAACAATTGTCCACTCTGTTATTGGTAAAAATGTCAAGTGCAGATGCAGCTATAAACAAACATAACAAAAAAAGAAGAATGGAGGAAATTGGAAATATACAGACATGACCGGGCAAAATAGTTCCGAACTTCAGATGAAGACCAAAAGACATTTATGTATGTTTAATTTCATCTTAATCTTTCATTTTAAGGTTTCTTAAAATTCCACTTGAACTCACTTCTCTTTTATTATTTTGTTTAATTATACAGTAATTTTCTCTTAGGGATGATTGTTGCTGAGCGCTATTCTTTATTAGGCTTAAAAACACTGTCCTACAATGAAAGAAAAAGATGACAACCAATTTAATTGTTCTGTTTATGGAAAAAAAATTAAAAAGAACCACTTTTTCATAGACGCACTGAAATGATGGATACTTAATCTCTTTACATCTCTAGAGCATGTTCTTCTGAAAAGAATGCATAATTAAATATAATATTGGATTTAATGGAGGAAAAAGTGAATTTACAAGTTAGTTATATACCAAATTTGAATTTATTGATTTGATATTTCCCCTATTCTAAAATACTCTGAAATTATGCTAAATTGTACCAGAAGAGTATTAAAATCAGAAATAGCATCCTAGAAAAGGAAGAAAACATTAGACAGGAATTTCTTCATTTTTTCAGTCAAATTCATCTCAGAACACTTAGAAAGCATAACATAATAGTAGCTGAAGTCAGATGCAATAAACTTGCATGACTTCATATCACTTGGGAATGGCATCCAGCCATTTTCCTGCGGCCTTCCATGACAAATATTTTAAGGCTTTGTTTTTAAGAGTTATAAATGGGTGGAACGTTGGTGACATTTTTTTTTTCAAGTTATTGACTTAATTTTCTGGATGTTTAAATAAACCCTAAAATCTCATTAGACATCTGGNTTTTTTTTTTTGTTGTTGCTGTTGTTGCTCTTTGTTTTAGGAACACTCTGTGAAATGTTAAAGTTTACCAAACGGCAAAAAGGTTCATTTTTTTTTTTAGTTTTTAGTCAGGTATCAACATTTGGTAAATAGTTCCCCTGATATTTTGTGATGCTGATGACCTGGTTTGTTGCAGACACTCATGAATACTGCTGCATAGATCAATATTGCTCGTAGATCTTTTCTTTGACCTCCTGATCTAATGAAGCCATTCAGTCACTAAATAAATAAAATGAATACAAGCAACCATACTGCTAGCTTCTGAATAACCTCAGAGATTTAAGAAGTTCTTTTAACTCACATGGTAGTATCAGTAATAAATAGATATTAGAACATGTAAAGTATTGATTTTCTTCATTTTAACTCAACAAAAAAATCCTAAATTTAACTGAACATAGGATCATAGGAAAATTCAAGTTGGAAGAGATTTTAGGAAGTATGTTCCACCTCCTGCTCACAGAAAGTTCAGTTCTGGGCTAAGTCCAGATTGCCCAGGGGTTTGGCCGGTCAAGTTTTAAGAAAGCTCCAAGGATGGAGACCCGCACAACCTGTCAGGGCATCTTGTTTCTGATCCAACTGAGATCAAAGTAAATGTGATTGTTTTTATATATCTTGGCACAGTAAAATCATAAAAATCATTTTGTTTAATGTGATGCATTTAAGTGAAACTAAAGCAAATCACCTTTGAAATTACCAAGAGATAAAGGAAATGAGGGCTAGATTCACCAAACTCCATGGGAGAAGGTAGTACTAATCCTCTTTTCTCCAATAGCAGAGGATTAGAAAATCCAGCTGAGATATGTGAGACTAGGTCTCTAGGTTGCTCCAGGGGATTAGAAGACATCCCTTATTCCTTCCAGAAAAAATATCTTATTTTATATAACTACAGGGTATGGAGGTGGGAGGAAAGTATGTTGTTTTGAAATTGGAAGTGGGTGGATTTGAACTGAAATCACCAGCTAGCAGTTGGGTATCTTCATTACTAAATAAACTTTGCTGAAGTTTATTGAAATCACTCATGATGGAGCTAGATCACTGTGTGGTCATTTAAATGACCATAAAGACAGATACGGAAATGGCTGGCCCAGTGGCTAACCTCTTATCCAGGAAGTAGAATGACCGAATTCCCGTTTATACTCCAAGACACATTTAATTATTCTTATCAGATAGAAGTGTACTATCACTAGGAAGAAAATATCTTAGAATACCTAACAGGTTTTCATTTTGGCAGTTTCTTAGGTGTCATAAGATTAAGATTAAAATCTCCAGATGCAGAGAAGAGAATTGAAACTAGCTATTCTGTGACCAGGCCAAAATCTCCTTTGTCTAAGCTTTTTGATAAAAAATTGATACAACATTTTTCTCTGATAGCTTTACTATTTATTTTTCTCAAATTGCAAATGGAATAGCTCTAGGATGGTTGAAATTGAAGTTTTCAATAAATTTATACTTAATCTAACTTTAGCTGTATATTCTACATTGCTCTATACTGAATCATTTCCTACTCTCTTTACAAACATTTGGCCTTGGGCTAATCCTTAGTACACCCACTATCAACCCTAATGTCGAATTGTTCAATGAAATTCTACCATCACTTCAGTAATGGTGCCATTTCTTATCGCCTTTTCACAAACGCCTCTACACACTCCCACCCCCCTCATACTTGAGAAGGAATTCATATCAAAATTTTCAGATAGCCTAGTGTTGCTTTTTCTATCCTCATTAAAGCCAGCTTCTGGAGACATATCCTAAAACAGCCGTGGCTTCCATTTGGGTCCACTAAGACCTCAGATGACTCATGAACACTCTCTTTTGATGGTAGATTTATCTCCTGTGTATATTTTAACTATTGAACTCTGAATTTAGTGACGCATTGGCTATACGTCACTTAGTTGCACCTTGTATATCTGGACTCTAATCCTTTTCAGGATTTATTAGGCATAATTGCAACAGAACTAATAAACAGAAATTGATCGCAGGCTAAGACTGAGAAGACTCAGAATAAGACTACTCTTACAGTATGCGGGAATCACTGGTTATCCCTGGAATTTCTATCATTGCATTGTAAAATGAGTCTTTAAGACCTGACTTAATTCCCTATAACTCGTTTATCTAGGGATGAATACACACAGCGGTACAAAAATCTTAAATGATGTATTTCATCAGATATATACAATTAAGATAGGTAGGTTAGCACAAAAATAAGTATGGGACCATAAATCACCAAAATGATGACTCTTCTAAATCATCTCACAGGCTCAAATGAATGTAATTTAAAGTCAGATCAATTTTAATCGTTTGATACTTACATATGTATATATATACATTTATTAGTTTTTTTCATAACAAAAGTATTTTACAAGTGTTGAGATAATTTGGATGAAAAAGAAACAGTGAAAGATGGAGATTTCCTGCATGGTTGAATTCCTAACTTTTTAAGGTTAGAGCTACCTGATATATGTGTTTCATAAAGGATAGGAGAATCTGGAAAGAGGAAAAGAGATCTTGAAGCATAGACAGAGAGCTTTTGGGATCCTGTTATATAACAGATACATCCAGTGAATTCCAACATGGAGATTTTTTAGGATCAAAGTTGTTCTGAGCCTATAGTGAGTAGCACCACAAAGATAAACAGGCAATGCACTACTTGCATCTGGCCTCGATCATTCAGAAAACATGAGTCAGGACATTACAAAATAATATTCTTGGTCAAAAAAAAAAAAAAAAAGAGAGAGGGCCATTCTTTTTCTTTGACATTAGGTTAGACTAATGTCACACTTCATAATCGTTTTACCGTTTTGAGAAATAGAAATGCCTTTCCTTCCCTCTAACTTTAAAATTGAAATCCTCCTCACAGCTCCAACATCTGGAGCTTAAAGAGGAAAAGTGGATGTTTTCTACCTTGACTTCAGCAAGGCTTTTGACACCATCTCCCATGATATTCTCATACGGAAGCCTCAGCAGAGTGGTCTGGATGAGTGCACAGTGAGGTGGATTGAGAACTGGCTGGATGGCAGAGCTCAGAGGGTAGTAATAAATGGAGATGCGTCCAGTTGGAGGCCTGTGGCCACTGGTGTCCCCCGGGAGTCAGTACTGGACCCAGTGTTGTTTAACCTGTTCATCAATGACCTGGACAAGGGTACTGCGTGCACCCTGAGCAAGTTTGCGGATGACACCAAGCTGGGTGGAGTGGCCGACAGCCAGAGGGCTGTGCTGCCATCCAGAGGGATCTGGCCAGGCTGGAGAGTTGGGCAGAGAGGAACCTCATGAGGTTCAATGAGCACAAGTGCAGGGTCCAGCACCTGGGGAGAAATAACCCCAGGCACCAGTACAGATTAGGGGTCGACCTGCTGGAAAGCACCTCCACGGAGAGGGACCTGGGAGTCCTGGTTGACACYAAGTKAACCATGAGKCAGCAGTGTGCCCTCGTGGCYAAGAAGGCCAATGGGATCCTGGCCTGCATCAGGAGGAGTGTTGCCAGCAGGTCGAGGGAGGTGATTCTGCCCCTCTACTCAGCTCTGGTGAGGCCGCACCTGGAGTACTGTGTGCAGTTCTGGGCTCCCCAGTATAAGAGGGATATCAAGAGGGACTCAAGAGGGTCCAGAGAAGAGCAACCAGGATGATTAAGGGAATGGAACATTTCTCGTATGAGGAGAGACTGAGTTGGGCCTGTTCGGCTTGGAGAAGAGAAGGCTGAGAGGGAATATGATTGACATGTATAAGTTCAGGAAGGGAGAATGCAGGGAAGAAGGGGACAAGCTATTTTCATTTGTGGCCAGCGACAGGACAAGGGGAAATGGCCATAAACTGAAACACAGGAAGTTCCATCTCCATTAGAGCAGGAACTTCTTTACTATGAGGGTGACAGAGCCCTGGAACAGGCTGCCCAGGGAGGTTGTGGAGTCTCCTTCTCTGGAGGTCTTCCAAACCCGCCTGGATRSCACCCTGTGCCACATGTTCTAGGTGTCCCTGCTTGAGCAGGAAGGTTGGACTAGATGATCTCTAGAGGTCCCTTCCAACCTTGAACATTCTATGATTCTATGAAAACCACTACCACCAAGTAGTCTAGACCTAGATAGTCTTATGGAAGAACACATGCAACACTTACGCATATGAGAAAGAAATAGTCTGATAGAAGATATGACCACTGTGTGGCTTTTTTTTCTGCAAGGCAATGCTTTCTTCCTCATGGATCTCTGGTGTCTCTGGAGGTTGTGACCCTTGCCGCTTTATAGCTCCTGAAAATGCACATTAAGAAGGAAGGYCACAAGCCATATTTCCTGCACTTTTTCTACCCACTCTGTTGCTTTTATAACTAAGGGATGGAAGACTTGGCAAAAGCTGAGTTACTGTGTGGATGGCTCAACAGACTTCTGAGGACGGAAAAATTTAAGATTTAGTTTTTTCTGTCTCGGATCAAAGAATAAATATCAGTGGCTGTGCAGACTCTGAACTCAGTTTAAAGTACATTTTTAAATATGTCTTCAATATGTTTTTGTTCTTTAGTAAATATTTTTACATGTTTATACAGAATGCTTGTATCTGGTCTGTAGGAAGACTCTTAAACTTCATAGATTGAGACAGTCTATGGCGCAAACATGCTAATCAAAATAAAATGGAGAAAAGCTGTTTCCACTGTTTTTGCCATTATCTTAATTTGAGCAAGGATTTTACCAGTTAACAAAAGTTAATGATTCTCGTTTGCTCCAGGTTTGGATCTCTCCTGCTTTCCCAATCTAATTTCTAAATTCCCAATCACATGAATTGCCTTTTTGAGGTAAGAATCGTCTTCCCTTCAACGAGATGAAATTTTGGGTTATTTCTCAAATGGGAAAAGAAATGCCAATTCTCATCCTGTGAGAGTTTCATGGAAAATCTGATAGACTTCAATATAGAATATCAAATCATATAATTTTCTTTCAAAAATCTTCTTGTATGCAAAAAATAAATCCACAGAATCTCTCTACTACACTAACTATGTAGGATGTATTTTTAAAAATATCATACAGAAATTTCTAATTCAAGCAATTTCTACATATATATTATGGATATATTTCTGGAGAAATTTGGATTGCATTCCTTAAAAATGCTATGGAGCCATTTCATTAGGAAACTATAAATCTTATAAAGTATAAAATGTCTTCATTTAAATTATAGAATAAATAGATTAATGAATTTTGAAAATTCATTGTATTTTGCCTCTTTACCAGGTTTAATCCTTTGACATATCACAGTCWGGCAAAATCTTTCATAGTATAAAGGGCATGTTAAAACAAAATAGCCCACCAGCAGCCTGGCCATTAAACAGTCCTACAGATTGTCCTAGACCTGGACCAGAAATGCCTTTATTTGAACCAGCCAAGTGAACGCGCCAGCTCATTTTCCAATTGCTGGAAAATTTAATTCCAGAACTGGCATGTGGGTGTTGCAGCTGCCAAGCTTGTCTCAAAGTGGCCAGATTTAGAGTCAACGGAGGAAGAAACCAAAGGACATTACTTGTAACCCACAGCACACTGAACCCTCACGAGGCAGCCAAGATGATACTGTTATGCTTAGTTATTAATGATTTAATACATGTTTATTTCAACACTTTGTGTCATCAGCCAATGATTTCAGCACTTGTTCCTGAAAAGACCATAATAATGGAATTTACCAGAAGATTAATGTTTCATCTGTGCAGAATGCAAACAGCTGAAAAGTGGAGGAGGTTTCCTGACACCATCTCCTGTAACTGTGTATTGCATAATTAACTGCAGTGAGGACTGGAATTCATAAGTTAAAGTCTGTATTCAGACTTGCCCAAGATTCAGGTGTGTAGGTTTGATTCAATCTGTCCAAAATAAAAGCTCCACATTAATAGATCTATATCTATCTATCTATCTATATATAGATTTTTTTTTTTCTTAAACCTCTCGGTGGTTCAGATGAAGGGATTGATTTCTGTCCCATATTCACTCAGTTACAGTTTTTGGATCATTTTTTAAACTTTGGTGTACATTTTAATACTGTATAAACAACAATAATAGTAACATAATATAAGCTTCAAAAACATGCAGTTTAGAATGCTATAGTGAGTCAAAGATAAAAGATAAAATATAAAATATGGGCTCAAACTACAGTATTTTGATCCAAACTGGAATTCTCCACTTTGGAGACATGTGGTTGTCTCCATGCACAAAACAAACAGATAAATAACTGTTGGCTTACTATTTCATATAAATATGTATCATCTTGCAAAATGCAAGAAACAATGCAGAGGAAAATTGTCTACAAAATTTAACAATTGTAAGGCTGCCCTTGTTATTTGAAATTTGTGATTTGTGACCAAACACCTCAATAGTAGTGACCATAGTCTACTAGATATAGATATTTCTTCTCCTGCAGTATCAGTTCTGTTTGAAATTTGCCTTTATGATTAAATAGCAGTTACAAAATTTTCACATAAGGGATCAGTGGTTAGATAGAGTCATTGCAAGTAAATGTGTTTGCTACTTGTAACAGTTTTGAATTTCCCTGGCAGCTTGAATCATATCAAATGCCTCTTCCTTTGTCCTTGCACAACTTCCGCTTGTTTAACTAAATAATTCTTCAACTGTTTGGTGAGGTGTCAGTGGAGGCAGCTGGCACAGAGTTTGATTCCATTCCTTGCATATTTATTAAAATGCTGTTGGTGTTGCACGGTGTTTTGCTAACACTTTGCTGGTGTTTGTTGGAGTAATTATGCTGAGTTATATCCGTAAGTTATAGTTGCATACTGGTGGAAGGGCACACTGCTTTGCAAAAAAAAAACACCTAATTGAATTACTGCAAGATCTACAACTAAATCATCTTCCTGATCTTAAGTCTTTATGCTAATACTGAGGCAGACTGATAGAATTAGAAAAAGTGCAGAGAGGTGAATGTTAATTTTTAAAATTTTGTGCCAGTCCACATTGAACAGTTTGTTCTGTGTCATGGATTGAGTTCCACAACTAGACATGAATGTTTGCACAGGAAAAACTCACTTCTTTGTTTCTTAACAATCAGCATGTAGGTTTGAGAAAAAAAAAAAAGTGTAGCAGAGCTCCTCTTGGAATACATAAATTCCCAGCTCCATTCATTACAAGCAAGCACAATGTATGGAATAGGTGGGGCAAAGATCTCTTTCCAATATCTTGAAAAATATGAATCTGGGTGGGGGCAATGAAGTCAGCATCTATAATATCTATAATACCGCTCTCCATTATCAATTGCTCTAAAAATCGTACCCAGAGAGATACCTACCATGTAGTTGGTGCACTCTAATTAAATAAGAAATAATTAAGACATTAAAAATGAGGAAAAAGAATAAACTTTTACATTATTTGTTTTGGGCTATGCTTTACAAAGGAAAGTGATGAGTCTGAGTCTTTTTATTTTCTATAAGAAATTATATGTCTTCAAAAGATATTTTAATGCTTACTTCCTGATAAAATGAGGAAGTTTGAATATTTTTGCTATGGTATAAAGCAAAATATTTGAATATTTTGAATATTTTTGCTATGGTATAAAAAACAGAAGGCATCTTCTGGATACTCTGAAAAAGATGCCCAGTGTTTCTTGATAATTAGGTTTATGTATATTTAGAGCAACTTGCAATATATTATTTAATGAAAAATATAGTTATTATTTTCCATTGCATTTTATGCAGCACACTTTGGATATTATTGTTACATATGCCTCTTATAGCAACATTTCATATATATGATCTAATATGCATAGCACCCACAAATTTGAAAAATGATCTGTCCAGAGAGAAGGCATAATTCAGACATTATTGCCCACTGGTAGTCACTTTTTCATTGCAGGGGACAATATTGCTAACTGGAAACTTCTCTAGGCCAAACACTTTTCTGTCTGTGCAGTTTATGTTCAGTTCCRTCTCTAAAAATGTTCCCTGAAATGGATGAAAAGTATTAGCACGATTTTCTAAAGTCTATTCAGTGTTTTAGTATGGCAGTTCTTCTAAGGTGCAAATTGGATTCCTGCGTCCTCGTTCTTGCATGTCTAGTATCCTGTAACTACATTCTTCGATCAGTTGCTGCTATTGGAAAGTTAAGTATTCCAAACTAGCAATGTCAGCTGTCCTTCCTTCAGCTTAACACCCAAGCAAAAGTCCCCTCAGTGCTAGGACTTCAGTCTTTGTGTGTGTTTTATGAGTAGTCTTTTTCTCCCAAGATATCCTCCAACTATATTGCATTTGTTAAGGTCTCTAGTTAACTGTCAGGATTGTGCAAAACTCTCTGCCAGAAACAGAGCTGGCAGTCAACTCAAATAAATATAAATGAAATGTATTTTATATTTTCATTTCCATCCCTCACATTCACACCTTAATACTCAGATCATTCTTGGGCACAGATCCTGATGTGCTTAAATAAGTATACATTCAAATGAATTTGTGTTTATTTTTATTCTTGTACTGCTTCTCTACTTATATTTTCCGTGATTTTAGTGGCTTACAACGCTCTTTGCTGCATTATATATATATAAATATATATATAAAAATATATATATATAAAATATTGTGAACATTTTTATGTTATATAGTTATGAGTCCACTATTATTCATTGAAAAGATACATGGTCTCCCAGCACAAATGCAATGATGCGGATACGAAATCCTCTGGAATAACAACATGAAAGGAAGATGTTCCCTCTAGTGTTAGCAACACCAACCTGAAACAGTCSTGGTATGAAAGTCAAAGCATTATTTCCATTCCACCTACAACAGTTTTGTTCTAGTGTTCACTTCAGGTGAATGTCTTGAGTTAAGTCTTGACTTAATCTGGTGGAAGACAGAAGACATTTGGGCTTTAAAATCATTTGCTCTCATTTCCATTGAGACCAGACATTCCTTCGCAGTTTAATTTCATAAGTTAATAAAATCTTTTAGATTGGAAAGGACCTCCTGAAGTGTCTTGTCCAATCTTCTGATCAAAGCAGGGTTAACTATGAAATCAGAAAAAGTTGCTCAGGGTATATTTTCAGTTAAGTCTTGAAAATTTCCATGGATGGAGACTGCCCAGCCAGCTCTCTAGGCAGCCCGCTCCACTACTGGACTATTCAGGGTTCAAAAAAAGAAAAAAAAAAAAAAAAGAGAATGGTTAAGGTTGGATGGGACCTCTAGAGATCATCTAGTCCAACCCCATCCTGCTCAAGCAAGTACACCTAGAGCATGCGGCACAGAGTGGCATCCAGGTGGGTTTTGAAGATGCCCAGAGAAGGAGACTCCACAACCTCTCTGGGCAGCCTGTTCCAATGCTCTGTCACCCTCACAGAAAAGAAGTTCTTCCTCACATGGAGATGGAACTTCCTGTGTTTCAACTTATACCCATTATCCCTTGTCCTATCACTCGCCACCACCGAGAAGAGTTTGGTCTCTTCCTCCCTACATTCACCCTTCATG
>NW_020455632.1:4491179-4558412 GCF_003342845.1 Nothoprocta perdicaria
GTGACATGTACTCTACTGTGAGTTCACAGTTCAATTACCTTGTGCCATTGCAGATGTTTAAGATTTTCAAAAGTCTGATGAATATGACAGAACCTACAATCTTTGAAACAGGATGGAACCTGGAGGTCAGCTACAATGTCTTAAATCTTCTGAAGGAAGACGGAATACCTGTGTCTAGAAATCAAATTGATCTTCAGGGTTTAAAAAAAAAAAAAAAAAAAAAGTATCTTTTGTAATAGATCCTTGTCTGACTCCTCAGAACTAAAAGAAACAAAGATACAAAGACAGTCTGAGTCAACTAGTAAATGTTATGAATAACATCAGTTTAACCAACTAAAGGTTTGGTTAAGGTCAGGTCATCTTATTGACAGTGGTTGTAAGATRAGAAAATGTCCTAAATCTGAAAGAAGCGCCAATACTAGCTAGAGGTAGGAAAGAAAGGGGCTCATAACTTCATATTAAAGCCAGGAAAAACAAATCCACAATTGAGCTGAAAATTGCTCTTTACCTTAGCAATTGACTGTGTTTAGCATAAAAATTAAGCCTGAAAAAAGTGACAGTTAAAGCATGAAAAATCTGCAAGCTTTTTACAATGTGTTCTGGGAATGGATTTTTAAGAACTAAAACTCTCTTATATACACTTAGAAAAATTAATTTTTCAAATATTCTTCAGATCTTGGCTTCATATTAAGTCTCTGAGATTCACAAAATAACCTATTTAAAACATTATAAAATGTTTTTAGTCCCAAAAGAACTTCCTTTAAAAATTTGGAATTCCCATCTGGAATGGAAGCTTTATTGTATATCCTCATACTTACATAATTTATTTTGTAGTCCACCTGTCTTCTGGTGACAAAAGAGATACCTACTATATCATGATTATCTTTCAAAGGTTTACCCTTTGCTGAAAATATTTTAAAATTTCCTGCTCTTAAGATTACTTAATTGGCATCACAATAGGCATRTAGAGATCGTGTGTGCAGAGTATGTACTCATGATGTAGAGAATCTTTTCAAGCTTCATRGAGCAACAGTGAAAATCTTTGCAGAGCTGGAACCCCTTAAATAGAGGTCTAGAAAATAAAGGCACTTGGAGTCGCTTTCCAGTTGAGTACTGGAAAGCTTTCTCTATTCAGCTAAAATACCAAGACTGTAATGAATGGATAATACAGTACTGCACTGCACAAAGTTGAAAAGGGCATTCTCAAGGAACTGCAGTCCTATCACTATGGTATTTAATATGGAACACTGTAAAGGACATATTATAAAAGTAAATACATAGTGCTAAGCTAACAGAGATAACAAGAATGATTTAGAAAGAAAAGGTCTTGGCTAACTTGATGCTTCAGGAGGCTGCAGACAAAGCTGATAAAACACAATATAATTTATTTGGATCTTCAGAACATTTTGACAAAGTTCCATACTACTGGTCTCTGTTTAAGCTAAAAGTTGCCAGGATCTAGGGAAGTACATGGGAGTGGATAAAGAGCTGATGGAAAAACAGAAAACAGAGAAGTTATGTTAGATTGTGGAAAACTAGATTTACTGGGGCCCGACAGAGGTCAACATTTAGGCCTCTACTGTTCATGATCTATAAAAATGATATAGGCTAGTAAAATACGCTGACAGCACAATGTTGAAGGAGCCGTGAACCCACAACGTAAAGCCAGAAAAATTCAAAAGTGTTTTTGTTTAGCTTGCTTGTTTTCATTGCTCAAAAGCAAAAAAAAAAGCACTAATAATCTGCTTTGTCCTAGCTCATCAACACAAATGCATTTTAAGAATACCTAAGCTATAAGGTAAATAAAGACAAGCCAAAAACAGGAAAAGAAGTCTTTTGGCTCATATGCAAATATTACATTAGCCTGTCTAAAAGTCTTTCATTGCTTGAAGCAGTGCCAAAAGTCAAAGATATAGCCCCAGGTATTATATGAGTGAATTTTCTAGCTTTGTGTGCTGTTTTTTAAAGAGTTCATGACTTAATAGAGTGAATACAGAGAGGGCACAGAGAGCTTAGAAATTACAGATGTAATATATAGATAGTGGGAAGAAAGAAACAGCAGGATTCCTTAAAAGTTGTGAGACTCACTGTAAATTCTAACTTTGATTTCCGTGGAAGAATATTAATGATACTCTTTTTGTAAAAAAAAAATGAAAACATTCATTGATACTATTGGCTGATCTTTTACCAGGCGAAGTAGTAATGCTTGGGAGACTTCCATCCCATTCCTGACTGATTCAGATTTCTATAGGAAACAGAGATGTTCATGCTAATGCTTCCATTTTCCAGCCTTTTCAGATTTCTAAATATTTAGGGTAAAGATCATGTCTACTGGAATATTTAATATTTTCTTTCAGTTAATGGAGGTCCCCATATATGTCCCTGGAATYGGCTGATTCAGAAATTCTTGTTCTTTTATCTGATAAATGAAAATTCCATAAAGAAAGAGTTTTGAAGCAATATTGACTTTAGTGGCTTCTGTATTTTTCTAGATGTTATAAGCTAACTGTCAAAATTGAGAAAAAAATATGTGAGTATTTGCTGAGGTTCATCTGATTATTAGTATTTGTCACAGGTAAGTAYCAGGAAACAGTGTTTTCCATGCTCAACCTAAGAAACTCACCCCTAAGCCAAAGTAAATGCATTTTTCTTAAGTACTATTGGCTAAAATACTGAACTTCAGAAAAACAGAGTGTGACAGAGTATAAATAGAAAATCTGGACGGGGAAAAAAAAAAGCTTACTAATTTTACTACTTTATTTATTAAAATGGAACATAACTACATCTCTCTTAGATTAACTTTTTATGGGCCAGACTTATTGTATTGCTTGTGTCTGTATAACTACGGTCTCTGTGGTCATTGCATGAAATTGATGGTCCGATCTACATCACCTGCTGGAAACAATCCTTCACCTATATTGTTGCATGATCTGTAAGCAGTTCTTGCACAAATTCATTAATAAAATAGGTACTTATTTTAGTTTTTTAACTTTAGCATAAGAAAAAATAATTTCCTTAGCCCAGCTTGGAAAATGTTCTTTCTGAGATACCTGGCTAAAATGATGTGTATAGTATTTTCCAATTAAAAGGATATATTTTAGATTATGAAATACCACAACAAAGACCAATCTGCAATATTTTAATGTGTGCGAAGAATTGAAACAAAAAGGATCAGACCATGATTAGCAGGGAGAGATCCAGAAAGAAGATCGAATTACATTTAAATTAAATTTTAAAGATTCAATAGCATTATAAGATATAATAAGATAATATTATCTTATAAAAGCTTGTGATGAAGGGAAAACAGCACAAGCACAAGCAGATTAGGCAACAGTCATCTCAGGTGTCATAGACACCAAATCTTTCAAAATCTAAATGGTATACAAAATAAATATATTTTGAATAGATATTTCCATTCCTGATATGCCTGCCAATATCTTGAAGTAGGAGAGGAGCATTCCTCTCTAAATAGTCCATAGATGAAAGAAGGATAGTTGAGGCATATGTAGATTACATGAACTTTTTACAATTTCTACAGAAAAGTGCAAGTTATCCATCCACTTTTAGACTAGGAACAGCTAATCTAGTGGGTACATTTAGAAAAAGAAAGAAAAATTTTCAGCCACGGTTTGAACAACTTCAGACACAGTTCTGAAAAAGAAATATTCCATCTTGGATCTAACAGAGGACCTATGTGCCAAGATTTATATAGTATTCCAGTATAAAGTTGGTCTAAGGAGAGGTCATTTATGAGCTTTACATCACTTATATTACTTTATATATATATATTTTAATATCAATTAGTCCATTCAAGTCTGTATGTATGTCATTGGACATGCTAGTAAGATGCCTGGATCTTACCAGCCAAAGATGACCTGCTTGCCTCAGGAATCCTGGTAAACATGCAAGTTTCCTCTTGTGACACATTCTGTTCAGATCACTTAAATAATCATAATTCGGCTTCAGATATGCTCGGTGTGCCACAAATCATTAATGGAAGTAGAATGACATAATATACAACACATGATTTGAATGATTAGGGGACTGGATGGAGGGAGTCAAAGACATATCTTCACACAAGATGAAACCTTTAGTTTGAACAAATCTGCTTTGTGTATCATGTTACAGGATTTTCAATTTGCTTGTGACATGTTAAAAACCTAGGAGGAAAACCATGTAAGCATTTAAAAGAGAAAATGAAGGAGAGAATACTGCTCTTAGCAGTAAAAGATTGAGTGATACGCAGGCCCTCAGCCAAGTCAAAGAAACCCTTTATCAGGCCTACTTCTCTCCAGACCCTCCTTCCATGCTGAGGAACATCATATTTTCCTTGACATGAAATAACTCCATTATTCTATGTCATTTGTTCTGATACATAGGAGGGTTTCTTACATTTGTGGGCCCCTGTCCTAAATGAATACTTCTGGCTCCAGTTTTGGTGATGATGACAGGATATGACAAATTTATCTATTTAATCTCAGGATAGATGGATCAGAAAATTTGCAGCTGCAACATTTACAATCCCAAACAGTAGAGAAGAAGTCAACCACAGTTATTAGTTTAGTAAAGCATAAGTGATAAGTCCCTCTCTCCCTTCTGTGAAAATGAAATTAAATCCACTCAGAGCAGGAACTGGGGAACACTTGTTCTCCAAGCTGAAAACCTCAGTCAGGTGCTGGAATTATTTGTCTCTTTCTGCTTCATATGGGATTCCTTCATCTTAAAAACAAAGGTAGAAAAATAGAGTATATGTTTTCTTTGAAAATACTTTCCATTATTTCAAACTGAAATGGTATTTATTGGTGAAAGCTAAGATCACAAAGCAATAAATACTGAATAAAAATCAGTGAAAGATGAACTATATTCAGGTATACTGGTATAAAATCCGAATAATAATAGAATATTTTTGTTCTTCCACTTGTCTTTCCAATCTGAACAAGGAACTCTCTGAAGTAAGATCTACCTCTGCAGTTTATGCATTATTCAGAAGCTGTAAGTGTAGACTTCAACGAATATTTGTGCAGCTAGAAGACAAAAGCATGCATAAAGATAACAATGACACAAAAGWTTCCTTTCAAAAAAGCGAAACAAGCAAACATGAACATCAGGTACCCTCATCACCTTCCTCAGACTATGCACTCAGTGTGCCTTTAGCCTGAGAAACTTGTCATAAGTTGTCTTATAACTTGTCTTATGACAAGTTTCTCAGGCTAAAGGCACACTGAGTGGATACATAAGACATTAGAGTCAATAGGTTACAATTAACCCCAGCTGAGAAACCAGGCCTGGTTTCTCAATCAGACCCACTATGTCTCTGTTCATGTCTACAGAGAGATCATGGAAAACAAATAACAAAAAGATTCTCTTTTCTCCGTGAAGAGAGACTTTCAGTTATCTGTGGATCCTTGTCTCTCTCAGAAGGCTGGAGATGCTCATAGTGATTTTATATACAAAAAAAGTACACTCAAGTCAAACTGATTTTTGACAGAATAATGATGGAGGACATGGTTTTCTACTACTGCTAGCTTGAACTCTGTTTGATCAGCTTATGAATATTCTCACACTGTCCACTTTAGGAATTTAACCTGAGCTCAACAACCTACATTTCTGAATGTTAGTTCAGTGTTTGTTCAGTTAGTTCAGGGAAAGCACAGTACCTGAAATCTTCCAAAGGTTTCACAGTAATAAATAAATGCTTAAGTCAAGGAAGGAAGCATGTCACCCCTTGAAGCAAAATGCAGCTTCCTATGTCTCATTTAAGAAGTCTGGTCTATGCATAAAATAATAAAACAAAAATATGAGTTGTTACAGGCCTTATTTATTTGAGTTTGACAATGGATTTCTGAGGTGAAAATATTTCTTATTCTATAATACTTAGTACTTTTATAATGAGAACCATTTTTTTGTCATAGCAGAAATCACATATCTTCCTTTTCTAACAAAAAAACCCCACAAACTGTATGTGCTGAAGAAAATAACCAAAATGATGTGATATTCATAAGTTATCATCTACTATTTCTATATTTACTGGGAAAGAATATTCAGATTTAAAGTGATATATGTTTAAAATCTGTGGCATGAAATAAATATCACTTCTCTTTATATAGTTATATATATCTATATAATTTTCAACTCAAAATATCTTTATTTAATCTATAAAGCCCTGAATCACAAGAATCTTTTCAAATGTCTGTGGACAGTACAAAACAGCTCTGTCCAAGTACAAATTTACCTCAGAATTGTGCATCTTTGAGGTACTGAGCACTTCCAATATCTTGCATGACTATCTGAAACCAGCTGAAATTCATGTGTGGGTTTCGGATCCAAGAAGAGGCAGTTCAGAGATAGAGAAGTTAATGGGGTAAATGACCAGCAATTGCTTTTCTGGCCTTGACTTGCAAAGTAGCAGAGAATGTACTGTTTAAGACAATATTTACTTGAAAGCTATTCCAGCTTCTATTAGCAGCATGTAAAGAATGCAATTAACAGAACTAAATTCTTGTATCAATTGATTACTTTGACTAACTGAAAACAAACGACATCGTCATAAGCTGATTAGGCAAGATTACAATAGTTTGGTTATCTTATTACCATTAACTAACAAAAAAAATTACATTTTGGAGTTGAATGAAGACTAAAACAGCTGTTGAGCTCTATTAGTTTCTCTTCTCARCTTAAAGAACAAACTTTGCAATACAAGTCCAAGGATGACCTTTGTGATTTAGGCCATAAATATTTCTGTTGAAGATGAAATACTTAGAATATCTGCAGAAGCACTATGTGTTTATTCCTCTTGCAAAATATTCTGGTCTCTTCATGTGAATATTTTACTCTTGTCCAATTACGTTGAAATCAGTATCTTATTTCTTCTAAACTATTGATTATACTACACCTTCTTTGCATTTCTGAGACTTACAACCATTCAGTCTGTTAATCTCTGTGGTGTAGGCAATAGACCTTCAGAAAAAAAAACAAACGGGATGATTCTTTTCCCTAATAAGCACATATTATCCAGACATTATTAAATGGGAATATGCTTGCCAAAACTAGACCCCTTGCACGCTGTCAGGATCTGTTCCAGCTTGTTCACATCGCTTGTGCAGTCAGCCTGGATGCAAGATCCCACAGCAGACACTGGCAGGACATTTGCACTTTAGAAAAGACACCGGGCTGTTGTACAGCTCCACCACAACAGAAGGGATAAGCAGAAGTGTCTTGGCTATGTGTAGGTGAGGTACAAGCCATTCCAAAAACAAGTACAACCTATGGTGATTCTTAAAGTGCAGATACATCCAAGATTTCTCTTCACTGTGTCAGCTGGGGTACCCCAAATATTCCTTTGATAGTATTCCAAAGTGTGAATTTTGCCTTGAGCTGCCTTTGAATGCTTCTTCCTACTTGGATCAAGATGYAAAACTGTCTTCAGTTCCTTTGACTCAGTTCCCAATTTAAGCAGTCCTTGGCTTGTCTCCAAGATGAGATTAATCCTGCTTCCTTTTTGACTGTAGTTTGCACTACGGGAAACTAGTACCTGGACCTCTCAATGTGTTTTTGCACAGGGTCTTTCAGCTGTAGCAAGCAGTGAAACAGCAGGAAGGCAGTTTTCTGATGAGTTGGATCTTATTGGGTTCCATAGGTTTGATTGAGATCAAACCTAAATCTAAATTTAAATTTATTGAGATTAATCAAATCCAGGTTAAGCCTGCACCTTAGAGGGAATTCTGCATAATGAATGGATCRAAGATGTCTTTCTGACCTATCTAGTCAAGAGATCTTCCGTGTGACATCCTACCTGGTTTCTCATCCAGCCTGGGTCTCTCTCAGTCAGAGAGAACACCCTCTCCCTCTTTATTTACTGAAGTCTTCTCTAAGAGACAGGATGGACTTCTTCTAATACTGATGTCAAATGAGTGGTGCTCCTTAGCTCACTGCAGCCATAAAATTGCTTAATGGACAGAGGGCATAAAACTTAAGTGATTTCCTGGGTCAGCAAGTTGCCACAGTCCACCACATTACACAGCTTTGAACTAAACTGCTTTAAAAATATCAGTAGGTTTCTCCTTGGACTTTCACATGCATGATGCATGCATGATTAGAAAWGTGATACTTTACAGCTCTGAATATTTTCCCTTCTGGACAAATCCTATAGGACTCACTGAACCCCAACAGTACAGTTGCAAATTAGAGGAAAGGCTTACAAGAAAAACACATTTTTTTGAAGACTCTGGTAGCTAGCTAAGGAAATTAGTCTTCCACTGACCTAGCACTGTATTAAAGTGTTGTGATGTGCTACTGTAAATGCTGTTTTCCAGATGAGATATAAAATCACCTTTTTACCAGTTACGGTCATTAACCCAGTCCTATCATTTGCTGAAAATAATTGCAGTTTGGACAGCTACATTTATTTTGGGTCTAGGATAAATTAAAACAATATCAAAGTAGGATTATTCTGTTCTGATATTTTTGTTTTATGTTTCATGTCACAAATCAAACAAGATAAAATGCAGCCTTAAGTAGTGTTTGGAATATGATACCCAGAATATGTCTCTTGGGAAATCCTCAGGGGGATATATCTTTAGGAACAAAGTTTCTAAAGTATGTATCCTAGAGAAAAAGATTTGCTATATCTGTCTTTCTGAGATTCCTTTTTTTTTCCCATTTGTGAATATAATGATGAAATTATATGTTTTCAGGACTGTGATCATCATGCTCCGTTATGAAATTCAGTCTTTGGTTCTGTCAGGTCTTCTGATTCAGTGTRGATCTTCTATTTCATTTTCCTAAAATATTTCTTATCGTGCGCAGGCAAATTTTGCTTGCACAAAACATCTTGCAGTCCTCCCAGAATGCATTGCAATATACAATGAATGAGGGCTCTTTCTATGTTTAAAGCCAGATTCCCCCAGCTACACTTGGAATTTCCTCCCAAACCACAAAAAGAGAAACAACTAACAAATGACATTTATGGCACAATGTATAACACACACCAGATATATATGACATTTTTTATTTGGACTATTCTAGCTAAACAGAAGCAAAGAAATGTTTTATGAAATTCTCTATGGTTGCTATGGTTATTTCTATCTCAAAGTCCACAGCAAAAATTTTTATCTCAGGTCAAAACCTTAACCCAGTGAATTCTGTTTAAAATGTGAGGTCATTTCGGAAAAAAAAAAAAAAAAAAAAAAAGTCCTCCCCCCAAAATATTTTAAAATATTTGCTATATTCTTGGCTAAATGGCTTTGTGGCTGACTATCTGCTTTTGATGTTGGTGTGGTTTTCCTGTCAGCTTCCATAACGCCAGATATGTCTGGTTGAGGTACGCTTCTTTTGTTCAGACTTTCTATGAATATTTCTTACAGTACAGAGATTTGCAATCCAGCTGCCCAAATTTTCAARCAAAGCGTTTTGGATACAATTTAAATCAAAAATTACCTTGTAGAGATAGAAAGAAGAACATATAACATTTGCAAAAAGATATCTAAAAGATAGCTTTCTGTGTTGGAATAACTGGCTGGGTAGATGAGGGGAGAGCAGTAGATGTCCTCTATCTGGATTTCAGTAATGCTTTTGACATTGTCCCTCACAGCATCCTCTTGGGCAAGCTCCGGAAGTGTGGATTAGATGAGCGGACAGTGAGGTGGACTGAGGACTGGCTGAACAGCAGAGCTCACAGTTCTGTGATCAGTGGCGCAGAGTCTAGTTGGAGGCCTGTAGTTAGCGGTGTCTCCTAGAGGTCAGTCCTTGGTCCAGTCCTGTTCAATATATTCACCAATGGCCTGGATAGAGTGCCCCCTCACCAAGTTTGCTGATGATACTAGACTGGGAGGAGKAGCTGAGAGCCCTAAGTGCTGTGCTGTCATCCAGAGGGACCTGGACAGATTGGATGCTGTGTGCTGAGAAACGTCATGAATCTCAACAAGGGCAAGTACGTCCTGCACCCAGCAAGGAATAACCCCATGCATCAGTACAGGCTGGGGACTGACCTTCTGGAGAGCAGCCCCGTAGAGGGGTACCTGGGTGTCATGGTTGATGACTAGTTGACCATGAGACAGCAGTGCCCTGGTGAGGCCAATGGGATCCTGGGGTGCATTAAGAAGAGCGTCTCCAGCAGGTCGAGGATATACCCTATACATAGCCCTGGTGAGGCCACATCTGGAGTACTATGTCCAGTTCTGGGCTCCCCAGTACAAGAGCGATGTGGAGCTGCTGGAGAGAGTCCAGCGCAGGGCTACCAGGATGATCAGGGGCCTGGAACATCTGCCTATGAGGAAAGGCTGAGGGAGCTGGGCCTGCTATGCCTGGAGAAGGGAAGGCTGAGGGGAGACCTGGTCAGTGTCTATAAATACCTCAAGGGAGGCAGTGAGGAGGAGGGGGCTGGCCTCTTTTCAATGGTGGTCACTGATAGGACTAGAGGAAATGACCACAAACTGAAGCACCAAAAGTTTCTCAGGAACTTAAGGAAACATTTCTTAATATTTTGGGTGACAGAGCCCTGGAACAGGTTGCCCAGAGAGGTTGTGGAATCTCCTTCTCTGGAGATATTCAAATCCCTCTTGGATGCAGCCCTGTGTAACATGCTCTAGGTGACCCTTCATGTGCAGGGGGACTGGGCTAGATGATCTCTAAAGGTCCCTTCCAATCTTAATGATTCTATGATTCTATGACATCTTAAACATAGTTTGCAGAAAAGCAGGAGATGCATGTAGGCCAAACAAAATTATATGCAAAAACTTTCTCAACTCCTCTTCTCTATAGGAAAATTGTCTGCAGGTTTTTTAGAAAAGATGCCCAGTACAAATTGTCAGGCATTGGTCATTTTTTTCTCAGTAGAGTAATTTCTTCTGTGAAGACTATCCTTTTAAAGAAACTAATACTTCATTTCACATTCTGTTTTTATATGTTTTGTATCCTACTTTCACAGCCTCTGCCCTCTCTTGGCTATTAAAAAGATAAGTAGCAATGCCTAGATGTCCTGCATGGACAAGATCATGCCATTGCTGAAAATCTTTGACGTGGATTCTTCATTCACAAACCATTGCTTGTGTTTCTGAGTATGTCAAAAATTGGCGTCCTAATATACATTGAAAGTCAATTAAAAATGGAAATCTTGAAGAAGGAACATTCATAAAGTTACATAGCTAGATTTCCATATTAACAAGATTCTTTTATCAGAACTTGCACTGTGTTATGGCACTGGCATCAGAATCCTGAGCTATTTGAAATCCAAAAATCTGAATACAGTTTCTGTATTTTGATGGAGTAGTATCCTACTTCTTGAACAGGCAGTGGTTTAAAACAATTAAATTCAAATGTGGTTTTCAGTAAAGCAGTAATTGTAAGTTAAACTAATCACCTAAATCCTAACTCCAGTCAGGACTGCATGGAATTGAGAAAGAATATGTTTCTGAATGTGTTGATAGAATTTCATCTGTGTTTTGAGTCCAAAAGTACTCTTGAAAAACCTGTCCAGTTATTTATGTAATAAAAAATTCTCCAGATAGAGATGCCATTTGCACTAAAAGCAATGATTTTAGTAGGAAAGATAAAGAGATGGATCTGAAGACATAACCTAGGAAAGAAGGCTTCTTGGTATAGGTAAACCTCTTTATTGTCACTTTAGCACTGATGACATGCATAGTGGTTTATTGTACTTGAGAAAAGAAAAAAAAAAGAAAGAGCAAAAGAAAACTATCAGGAAAAAACATAGGAGTGAAGTTGTAATTAACTAACATACAGGCTCTAAAAGATTACTGAGAGAAGAAAAGGGATTTTTATTATTTTTTTAAAGGAAAAAGACAAATGAGGAACAGATAGCACAAAACAGCTTAGCTTCCTACACGGTGCAATCTCTCAGCGCGTTCGTCTTCTTTTTATGTCATTTGAGTGAGGCTGAGCCTTTGTGTGGAAGGGTTTCCAAGGCGAGAAGCAGAGGGGCAAGGAGGAGCAACACTTGTGTTCAAATTGAATCCAGTGGCATTTCAGGAAAAAAAAATAGTAGAGCACTGTTGTGGCAATGATTAAGAAAATAATAACCCCTGCCTCAAGCACATGCTTTCCATATGTTTCCCCTGGGCATTTGCCAGATACAGCAGGATCTGGTGACATTTCTGCAAAGCGATTCAAGGCCCAAAGAAATCTTCTTGCATTTGATAGGGCTGGGGTGGGGCAGGGTATTGAAATGGGTGCCTGCTTCTTGTTTGATTTCCCACTGAAAGGAAATGTATTAAGAAAAGCTGGCAGAAAGGTCTTCAAACAGTTTTCTGTCAGGAAGTATAATTCTGAAAAGCTGAATGAGGAAATGTCCTCTTCACTGAAATTTTGTCTTAAAAATGTAGGAAAAGGGAGCATCTGCCTTAGCATGTTAGTTCGGATCCACAGAGCACTTTTGAAATTAATCGCCTGCTTGTTCCCACTTACCACACTCCGGTTCACATCACGGAGCGGTTTCTGAGCGAAAGAACTGGATTCCTTTCAGATTAAATTCAACTGTAAGATGTGCTCCAGAAGCACAGCTAATGCACTCCGAGCAGTTACAAATGTTTAAACCATGGGAACAGACTAAAGCTAGTATGAAGTAAGACCCCCTAAAACGTGTACAGTGCAGATGTCAGGTCCTCAACACCAAGAGTTTCTCACTCCAGACACACTCCTGGGCTGCACAACTTGCCTATATGGACACAGTCAAAGCCTCCCACTCTGGTTTTTCAGGACAAGCTGTTTTAACTTTAAACTGACTCTTTGTTTGATTTGTTTTTAATATATATTATATTATATAATACAAAAGTCAAAACTGCAACACAATGCTTTGACTGACCTCAAACCATTTTCATTGTCTTTCACGGAGTTCTTTGAAATAACTAAGTTTCTTTCCAAATGTTARTGAGGACAAATTGTGAAATCTGAAAATCCTTTGCGATTCTAAATCTCCATCTTCCATGGATGCACCACAGAACTGAACTTCCTTCTCAATACCTCTGTACTCTAAACCTCTGAGATGTTTCAGGTCCTGTTCAACTAGACTGTTCAATGCAAGTATAAATGATGGGAAGGAGTTGCTCCTCTCTCTGCTATTCCACAGAGGACAGACCATGTGTATCAGGACTCCCTTCCCATTCCAGCCCCAGCAGTTACTGAAGAGTTAAAACCTGCATATTACTGACTTTAAACTGGCAGGCTGAACTGAGTAATTATGAAAGGAAATGCCTGTCCCACACCTATAATAGACAAATACTTCAACCATCAGTCCTGCTTTTTACTAGGCAGTATGATCCCAATACTGACTCAATTAAAAAAAAAAAAAAAAAAAAAAAAAAAAAAAAAAAAAAAGGAAAAAAGACTTTTCTTACAATAGCAAAACAATGCTTTAAAGATATAATTGCCTACACTGCTGTCTCTTTAAGCCAAGGAATGGACCCATGTTCACATCTGGTAGTCAAAGCTAAATAGAACCAGCTGAGAGAATACCCACTAGAAATTAAATTGTACAGAAGATGGCTAAGCCAGAAGGACTTAAGTGAAAGGCTCTTTTTAATAACTCCCTTGCTTTGCGCTTATGCCTTTTGTTTACTTTGTTTATTTTTGTAATAAGCAAAAACAAATGAAAATGTCCCAGTTGTTAGCATTTAGCAAAATGTGTCCACTGTGCATTTAAGAGCACATTTTCCATCCCATTTCACAAGAAGAACGTCATTCATGGCCAGCAGTACATCTATGGAATGTTGGCCTGCAACTTTATGAATTGATTTTAAAATGTAATGGAAATATATTGTATGTGCACAGTAGCCAAGTCTTCCAATGTTAATAACTGGGGCATTTTCATTCGTTTTTTGTTTATTAAAAAGCGAATGGGAGGCCTAATCCTGGGAATAGCCATTTGATTCCTTGTGTTGAAACCAAGCATAACTGCTGCTTATAGGGCTTTCTTTAGCCTAGCCTGGCTCAGGCCACACGCAGTTTCCTTTTGGTTGCTTCATAAACTGCCAAACTGTACAGTTGGGATGGGATGGGATGGGATGGGATGGGATGGGATGGGATGGGATGGGATGGGATGAGATGGGATGGGATGGGATGGGATGATGTCTTGCTTTCCTTTTGCTGCAAACATATTCAACACCCAAAGCTTTTGGTCAAGTTTGTATTTTCACCATTTTTGCCAAAATGTGTAAATAAACTTTGTCACTGAATAGGAAGAGCCGAGCAACAGCCCAGTCCAGTCTTTCAACAGTTCTGGAGCAACATCTAGAATTCTAGAAATGTCCTAAGATAGGACATTTTACCTATACATAAGAAAATAATTCATAAACAGGACTTCTGGAATGGTGTCACTGATAAGGGAGGCACTTAGTTGACAGAAATAATGAAGAGGGAAAAATAACTGATTTTGCGCAACCACCAGGAACAAAGAGATTTGTTGTTAGAAACACCTTTAAGATTGTCTTGTCACATCTAAATTCAGAGACAATCTATGGAAAGCATCACAGGAAAATATTTTTATAAAGGAATGAAGAGGGAAAGGCAAAATTTGTGTTACATCCTTTAAAGAATATTCAAGATTTTAGTTCCTTATAAGAATTACAGGGAATATGGTCAATTATGAATTCTCATTGTGGGTTTGATGCAAATTCACCTCTTTCTGCAGAGGATCTGAATCACTTGGAACATCAGTGATTTTTAAAAGAATTCTCATGATTTACAATATAAAAACATTTGTTCCTTGCAATCAGGTATAGCATTTCTAAAAAGTTTGAAGTTTCAAAATATTTTACAAACACAAGTCAATTAATTGGCATTCACTCGTGCAGTTTTTTAATAGTGGATATTAAGTAATTTCTTCTGTATATTCTTTCCATTTTACTACTATGATAGATGTAGATCATGACCTATTTGCACTATACCCTATGCTGATATAATTCTATAATTCTTTTCTTGTGAGCTCAGTTTTGTTTTTTAAAAAAGAATAAAAAGTGATTTAAGTTAATAAATTATTAACACATCAGAAATTTCTCTTTCTTTGCACTGAATACATTAGCTAGTATTTGTAAACTCAGAGCTTCACAAAGTCTCTAGTGCAAACTTTTGCCTCTTTTTAGACTAATTTTGGTAGGATTACAGCTAAGAAAATGCAGTGATGCAAAGTAAAGAAAAATTAAGTGAAGCATGAAGTAGCTCCTAATGAATAAAGTCATCAGACTAAAAGGGATTTCTTGGGTTATCTTATAACTGTCACAAGAAATTGGAATATATCATCCTTACTAACACTCAGTGTGCTGGTAGCTGCTCTGAGATGACCAAAGAAAGTATACCCTTGTCCTCTGGGTAAGCTTTGTTTTGCTTCTTAAAACAAAACAAAACAAAACAAACAAACAAAAATAAACCCAAAGCTTAAACATATTTCAGTTCAGTGAGACAACTTTTGAGGAAAGTTTGGCTGTAGAACAGCCACTCGAACTTCTGGAGACTTTGCAAAAATTCGCTTTGGGCTAGTGTCACAATCTTGAGACCGATCTAAAGCAAAACGTCCTAAAAAGGTGATGAACCACTAGACTCCCCATTTAAAGAACATCTGCTATCCCAGTGCTGCAGCACAGCATGAAGTAAATGAAAAAATAACATAAGCTACTGACCCAATGAAGTGTAAAACTTTGAAACCGTTGCAACAGTTGCAACAGTTGGAGGTTGCGATAGACAGTTTCCTGAATAGGTGGAAGCAAAAATCTTTCTTCTCACAGGACTGGGGTCATGTAGTATGTAGCAAGACTGTAGCCCCAAATTTTTTCAGGTACAATTCTTTGTAGATGCCTATTTTGCCAGAATGAGATTTAGCATTTGATGCCCTATCGAACTTGAAGTCTTAATAGGATTAATTCTCTTGGGTTGAAGGCAGGGAATTTGCAGTATTTGGGCATTGCTCTAGTCTTTTCTTCTTTGAAAGGAATACAGATAACTCAGCGCACTTTCCTGCCTGTTCCTTACTATTGCCATGGCTTTATGCCAGCAAAAAACAGTGCTTCAGCCTGTTATTGTGATCCTGAGCCAAGTACAGCAATATGAAGGAAGCATCAACATAATCAGCACAATGTAGTGTCTCCGCGCCAGCAGGGATATGTCACAGCTTTATGTAGAATTCCCTATCTTTTTATTTTATTATAGAGACCACAGACTGGGATATTATGGGTCACTCAAAGGTCACGTTACAAAAAGCAGCTTCTTTTTGGAAAGATGAGCCCTCTTTTAGTAGGCTATTAGATTATTTTCCTTCTCTCAGTTGACTGCATGAAGGTGCAGAATGAATATTTGTTTTCTGAATTCCTTAAGGCTCTTTTCTTCTTCCTCTACTTTTTTTTTCCTTTTGGCACCTGTTTGAAAAGAGGAACTTCTGCAAATTAGACAAAGATTTATCTCCCCGGCCACACAAAGGTAACATTCTTAGGCTGCTCTGCTGACTGAAGCAATAAGATTTGGACTCCTATGTGCCAAAATTCCATGTATATGTCAGATTTGTGCTTCCAAGTCATGCATATACATATGAAAAAWTTATGCTTACTGTGACACTCAAATTCCATTATAATGTGTTTCTTATCTCAATAGCTCCCTTTCTTACTTTTCCATTCTTTCACATCTCAGCAACCCTCCCACCCTAATATTGCATGAAATGATATGCACATAGTCACGGTTAAAACACAATGGAATTTGGTTAATGACATTTCTTGTATTTACAAGGTTCTCTACGAAAAGATCTGGATTTAAGATTACCAGACACTGGAAGACTGATCAAGACTATTGCCTGGGCTATAAAGAATTTGCAATGGTTAAGATACTATAATATACTTTTAAGAACTAATAATGGTTAATATAGTCACACCACTATAATAATATGATCCTAATTCTGTGTTATACAAAATAATACTTCAGTTATCTGTTGCTAGTTCAACTATATTTCTTTTGATATTACATTTTTACAGTTCTGTGCTGTATCTGGTCCAGTGCTATGCACTCTTTCCTACAGGGATATGCTAYGGTCTTTCACTTTCCCTCTCCCACAGTGTACCCACTTCTGGGCCTGGACCAGTTCTATCTTTCTGATGTTTTGGTTCCAGCAGCACAAAGGGACATGACAGCATAGATACACCAAGGGCAAGTTATTCCTGACCAACCTGATTGCCTTCTATGATGAAATGTCTGGCCAGGTGGACAAGGGCAGAGCACTGGTGGTGTTTACCTGAACTTCACCAAGGCCTTTGACACAGATGCTCACACCGAGGCTGGTGAAATACATACTAGCTAAGTAAATGATAAGGAAGATGAAAACTGGTTGGACCACCGTGCTCGGCAGATTGTGATTAGCGGAAGAAAGCATAGATGCTGGTGGTTACTACAAGAGTTGCTCAGAGATCCTCAGTACTGGGATTAGTACTGTGTATTTTTGAGCTAAAAGCTGGGATGGAGTGCATGCTCAGGTAATTTGTAGGCTATGTCAAGTTGGGAGGAGCTACTGATAGACTGTAAGGCAGGGCTGCTAGTCGGAAGGACCACCACAGACTCCAGAAATTGGCTGACAAGTCCCTCAGGAAGTTTACAAAAAATGAGACAAAGTCCTGCATCTGGGATGGGTTAAGCCATCCAAATGGATAGAAAACAGCTTTGCAGAAAAGGACTTGACAATCCTGATGGACAAGAGGTTGAAAGAAAGCCAGTAGTACTCATATGTTCATTCCCTACTGGGAATGGTCCCTGGCTCATCATAATTTCTGAACCATGTTTGGGCATCATTTGGAAGAACACTAGCTGGCAAGGGCTCAAATTATGCCAAGGACACTTATAATGATTTTACAGTACAGATGATTATCTGTATGGGAATGTTTCCTGGAATCATTTAATTTAATAGATGTGACTTGCAGGCCTGCAAGTTTGGATAGAGGGAGAAGGTCATGATGAGGTTTCTGTCCCACGGGAGTTGAAATGGAAAAGTGAACTGGATTTAAAAGGTCCTACTTGCTGCAAACCTGTAAATCCCTAGTCCAAAAGTTTTAATAACAATGCTCATACTGGGTGGTACTGTAACAGCTTTTGTGGTACTGGCATCAAGGTTTCAGTTTTGTGCCTTCCTCCATGCTGACCATTAGCATCAAATATTGCCCCAGTTTCAGTCTAGAAACATTTTACGTATTTTTTTTTCTGTAGAAAAATATATATGTACATACCCTCCCCCTTTATATATAAAAACACCCACCCATATATATATATCTTCCCTTAAATATCTTGTGTGGGTGTTTTTTAAAGAACTACTTGTTTGATAAAAATTTCCAGATGTGTAACAAACCTTTTATTGATGAAAAGTCTTGACATCTCTGTGGCTCATGTGGCTCATGAATGGGAAGAGTACTGCTGGACTTTTCATCGAGGGTGCCTGGAAATGTTGGATACAACCATTTGTACCATGAAACTCAGGCGCAGGACAGCCAATGTTTTACAAAGAGTCTCAGACTTCATACATTTTCATAGTAAATCTTGAAGTTTTCAAGAATCCTTGGATGCAGCAGACACATGGCAGACATTGCTACTCTTTGGGAAATCCTTGGACTGTTAAGTGGTCCCTCCTCTCCTGCATGTAGGGAGGCAGCTGGGGCAAGCTGCCCGTCTTGCTCCCTGGCAGGTGGCCCTGACTGCCTTCCCTTTCTTCTGTTTTGGGGAGTTTCACTGCTCTCTCTTGAAATATATGACACTAATTGTATGTAAGTGCGCATGGTCTATTTCAATATATTAATTTAAACAGGAATGAGATTAGATTTACAAGCTATCCCCTCCCCCTTTACATATTTGTTACAATTTCCTGCTATTGTTGAAGATTTCTTTTAAAAAGCAATAGGAAACTTTGATGTAGAATTAACTGAACCTGTTTTACATATTCAGTTTTTGTTGGCCATGGTTTTATGTTCCTGGCTTTGGTCTCAGTACGCTACATATATCGAGTGGGAATTTTTCAAACATTAATATATACATTTAAAATAACGAGGAAAATCTAAACTTTAAGCCCACCTACTGGTTGTATGGCAAGATTTAATAGGGTGATTTCTTAGCATGAAGGAGCATGGATTTAATTATAAAAGTACTGTAAATCCACCAGTATTCTACAGTTGGTTTTACACATGCACACGTGCACACATGTTTATGTATGCACAGAAGCTTCTATAGTGGGTGAGAAGGAATGGAACTTATGCCAGATGATTGTTCTCAGAGTATATGAGTAAGAAAACCTGTATAAGTGTATAAAATTTACATGGTTAGACAGAAATTTCAAAATTAATCTAAGAGTTTTCTTTCCTGCCTTCCTTCCGTGTGGCCTTCCTTCCTTTCTACCTTCCTTCATATCTACTAGTAGAATAATTTAAGAAGGCCACTGTTAAATGCAGATAATAAGATCCCATTTTTCTGCTTCTCTCATTTTTTGTTTTTACAGTTAGACACAATGATCTTGTGAGTCCTTTCCTATGATAATGATTCTATGATTCTATTTCTGCAGTTTTGACAAACCATTCAAAACTGTTGGTTCTTCAAGACATTGATTTAAGAAAGAAATTCACATTTTCAGAGTTGTGGCTCTGTTGATGTTTTTGACTGAAGAAAACAATAATTTTGATAAAAATCACTGTTTCTAAAAAGTAAAAGAAGAGCAAGAGTGAGTTCAATATTCTCCCCTTCACTTCTATTAGTCTATTTGGTTTTCTCTCTTTTCTTTTTTTTTTTTTTTTTTGTTTTCCTTGTTTTCTTTTAGAATGGTAAATAATTCAGACTGGAAGAACTGGATGAAAAATTGCTACGGTTTTTATTTTTTTTTTCTGTAAACATTCTTCATAGCTATTTTTTTTGTGACAGTATTAATTCTATATCTCATCAGAAAGATTTTTAAGAAGGCTTAATTTTGGACATTGTACATCTGAACGAAAGAATGCACTAGCAGGACTCACTGTAGCCAGATACCTGAGATCCGCAGAAGTGCCTGTGCTGGATAAGCTCGAGTTTGATTGCTAGTTTTGTGAAATGTTGGTCTCTCTCTTGTAAGACTTAAGCAGGAAGTCAGATATACTCTTATCTAACATTCTTACACCAGAATTCCATTTTTTTTTCTGAGCTACCTTAGTAACAAACACAGAGATGACCATTAGCACAAGATGATTCAGATCTGAAATTKTCTGTGCTTCCTGTCATATTTATGATTAATATTTAGTTAGTGTTCCAAAGACACTAACTAAAACTTATATGCCTTAAAAGCCTTCCATTTGCCTGGAAATGGAAATGCCTGGCATTTCCATAATGCCAGTCCATAAGTGACTTCCATGCCTTAAATATCTACTACAGTGGCATTTCACTTCAAAAAGCAGAGCTAAAGAAATGTCAGAGTTGTTTAAAATTACATGGACTAATTAAAGCTTAAAAACATCATTTTGCCACTGTTTGAGATCATTTTATTTCCTCATCTTGAAAATAGTATACTGTTTTGATCCCTTATTTTATAAAAGTCAAAGATTTAGAATATATATACAGGTAAGGTAAGCAAGGATGTTCATGTTTATGAATGAGCTGACAGAGGTTCAATATTTAGGTACACATTGGTGTACCCAGAAAGGATACATGAAAGCAATGGGAAGATAATATCTTTTTTTGTTTGTTTTTCTTTTCCTTTTCCAAAGAAATAATTGAGACAGCATTTAGTTTAGTTCTGCTACATTTTTGCTTTCTTGAGATTTAACTGCCAGAAATTGCATTAGTAACTCTCTTAAAATTAGAAGTTTCAAAATATTTGACTTGGAATTATTTTATTTCTTTAAGAAATGATGTAATATTCCCTACCTAATGCACAAAAGGTTTCCATTAATTTCTCCCAGTGCTACCTACTGTACCATTAAAACTGGGTAACATTCCAGCAAAATTTCATAATAAATTTTGTTCACAGTATTCCTTTCTTGGGTTTTGTTCCTCTTCAGTTTGATCAGGATTTTGAAGGGRAAGATTTAAATGGAGAAGAAAGGGGAAAAAATACTTGTACAGAGCATTTCATCTCATGCTAGAGATGATGTTTAAAATAGTGCAGATTGCTAACAGTGGCCACTGACTATAARGGGTTATGGATGACTGGTTCAAAGCAGCATATTGCATATCTGAACTGGAGATTTTAAATCAGGTGAATGGAGTCCTATCTATTGTTCCAGTGATGGAGGACAAGAGATACTCCAGGCTTCCTTTCACTTTTTTCTTTTTTTTTTTTTTTTTTTTGGGTGACACCACGGTTGCCAGGAACGAGATCAGAACTGGATTCTGCAGAGCATCTGTCTAATTGGCTTGATGAAAGGTGGCATTTCAGATGGGAAGTTTACACTCCGTACAGATGTGAAACCCACATAGCATCTGAACATATGGCAGGCCCAGATCTGCACTCAGCGTGAGAAGGACCCATGGCAGAGCAGTCTCACAGGGGCTGGGTGCGGGCTTGCTCTCTCCACAGGTGCTCTGTTTGAGGTCAGTGACTGCAGGTAGATGAGCTGAATCACCTCCCTGTAAAGCAATAGAAATGTTGCTTTGTGGAACTCTGCTTCTCCAAATAAGCCAGCAACAGGCATGCTTTTGAAGGACATGCAGTTGAATACATTCACCCCTTTTATGCCTGATATGCAACAGATTTACATTTCTCTGCTAACTCCACGCTTTCCTTCTGCCATAGCTCTAATCTCTACTTGTTTGGTTATTAATTAACAATGTACTACACAGGATTAAGTAATCAGGAGCATTTTCATCCTCTCCAGTGACATTTATTTGCATTTATTTTTGTTTTTTAGACTTAAATTTCATGTTTCATTCCAAGGTTTTACAGCCACATTTTTATTTCCATGCCTTTGYTAATGAAGACTGTTTGTGGCCAAAATACAGGATAAAATAAAACTTTATGATCTTAGCTACAAGTTGGTGTAAGGTCATTAGATTTGGCAGTCAAGCTATACTTGGAGTTTGATACCCAGTGATTGTTTCCAATTTGATCCACTTGGGCATTTATAATAATAAATGCTAAGCTTTCAGATTTTACAGTATTTTAAGTTCCAGGGAGAATAAGACTAAATATAAGTCCAGTTTTTACTGCCCTTGAGTGAATTGTAGCTACATATTGTGTTTTCTTTGTTCTTTCACTTTTTCCTGTTAGCAAAACTGGTTTCCTGGGGGGGATGAAGATGGCAAAGCTGGTTTCAGGAAGTGACTCCATTTTGAGATCCTTGGCTAAGCAAAGCTGAAACAGATTAATGTGACCATCATATCTCCAGAAGGGAACATATGTGCTTCAAAAATAGTTCTAACAATTAAAAAAGAGTGCTTACTGTTCTCAGATAAGTATTGAACCTTTGAGTGAACACAGGATTACCAAATTCTATTTTATTATCATCTTTTGGAGCATTAAGAATCTAATTTCTTTTTTTTTTTTTTTTTTATCAGAAATTTTACTCCTTTGCGATGTGAAGGATTTTGTTTTGTGTCTTGGCCTCTATACTTTTCTCCCTATCTCCGTATTTTCTGGTTCTTCACTACTGACTGCGTAACCTTTCCTCACTTGGATTTAGAGCCGTGACAGTTTCTTTTGATTTTTTTTCTCTCTTGCTTATACATTGTTATTATATTTTACTAATTTAATCTTTGTTAGATTTAATGACTGTTTTCCTTTACAAAATTGTCTAGAATCCCACTATGGATTTTTGACTCGTATCTAGTTCTTTATCAACTCATGTAAAACTTCAGACAAAACAGGGGTTAGTAATAACTATTTTACTTCAAAATAATGTGTTAGCCTTGTGTCTAAATACAGATGCCATCTCTGTGCATGTAAAATATAACTAGCTTTAAATATGGGATGAGTTTTTGTGTGGGTGGATGCATCTGTTTTTATACTACTTCTATTTTCAATCCAGATGTTTCAAAATTAACTCAGTGGCTTTTGAGTTCAGATAAATTAGAGCTATATCCAAACTGTTCCTCATGGGATTCATGTAACAGTAATATTTTCAATAAAGAGCGGTAGTAGAAGTAAAATCCTGTTTTCTGCTTATGTTATTCTACTGCTCATTATTTATGTGGGATCAAATTTAGCCATTAATGAAGTGCATAGATTTCATAAGAAGTTGCTCCTTTTATTGTTATATATCTTCTATATCAGTGAACTCACACAATTCGTGTACTTATTCTTTCAAGTACTACCTCATCCCCCAAATTGATTTTTGCTTGGCTATTCTGAAAGCAGTCAATTAACATGTAGCCTGACAGTAAATATCTGAAAGTTACTTTATGACACCGATTGAAAATCCAAATTTTCAAAGTCTGAGAGAAAGAGATGCATTTATTCTGTAATGAACCTCTGAAAACCCAGGTGCATATGACTAAAGCAAAACAGGAAAACATATGTATATTGTTGTGTATATAGTACTGACCTGAGTGTATATTCATGTTCAAATCGTCACATATGATATTTATATGCAAATGATCATGCAAGTCCGAAAATATGGGTCAACTATTTCAATCTGTTATCATTAACTGTCTTTTAGTTCTGTATTTAATGCAAATATTTATTTTAGGGGCATGTCCTTGCTGTGTTTAGGCAAGACAGATTTCTGTGGAGGAGTTGGGAAAGCTCTTAAAAAAAAAAATTCCTCCTTTGATGCAAGAATGAGGCTATCCTGCAGTGATCAGATTAACTTGCCAAGTGACCATAGCTTTGAAGGCTAGCGGCATGCTTTGCACATACTGTGAGCCATTGACTTCATCAGATAAAAGTTTAGTAGTTCTGAATATACTTAAAAAGTGAATCATGAGCTCTGTGTTGACATGAGTTCCTTTCTCTAAACAACTTTTAAAGCTCCTTACCAGGCCTTCTCTTGTGAGAAATGGTATGTTTGGGTGATTCCAAAAGTTCCTCAAACATTATTCTCCAATCTTTCTGGTTTAAAGTATTTCTGATCAATTTCAGATAATTCAGAGTTCAGTGGCCACGCTCTGCACCTATTAATTAGGGCTTTTGGATTAGTAAGAGGAAAGCCTAACTTCATTTCATTTTTTTGAAAAAAAAAAAGGCAACTTTTTTTTTTTTTTTAACATTAAACAGATATTGGATAAAATACAAAAACATCTATGTGGATACAGAAAACTAGGTGAGTCCTCAAACCATTAAATTCTAGGATTTTACATCACTTTAGAATCTCTGGCCTAAAGGGTCTCTATATAAAAGACTTGAAAAGGAAAAATTGAGAGCACATCCTTTCCTCCTCACATTGGTTTYGTCCTTTTTTTGTTTTCTAGTTTTTGTATTTTGGGTATTCTCGTGAGAGAACCATATGTTCAGATCTCCAAAAGACTGAAGAAAGGGCTATACTTGCGTCTGAGAGCCTAGATGAAAGCTTATGAAGTGCAGCTCTATGCAGTAACTACCAAGAACAAAAACAATGGACRTTTCTTTGTTTTTCTGAATAGCCTGATGAACTCCTCCTCTGTGACTGAGATGGGCTAAGTATGAGACCTGCAGTTCTCTTATAGAGCAGATTAAGATTCCTCAGTGCACAGGAAAATTGAAGAAATGATTCCTTGGTGTCTTTAACAGTGGATGACACCTTGGGTGCTGGTAACGGTTAAGGATATGTGAACAGTCTGTCAGAAGAAAGCAGTGGTTGCTGTCAGCAAACTTTGACAGCCCCAGACACCTCAGTTGCCTCTGGGTTAAAATCTGGCCTCATTGATAACAGTGGTAAATTCTCCTTGACTTTAGTTGGACCATRATTTTGCACTGTCAGAACAGGTTGTAGCAACTGAAAGCCATAGCTGTGCAYGCCATACATTTCTGTGCACACAACATGGCAGTGAAGACACTATGCAAAACTTAGGAGATTCAGGGTCATTTCCCTGTTCTACATATRGTTCCCTCTGAAACATCTGTCAAGTTCATTTGTCTATGAATTGTTTTCTTTCACTATCTTATCCTTTCTGGGTTCTATGAATTCTTTACAATGTCTTTCTCTATGTATATTCACATCTTGCAGCAGAGCATCTCTTGTTTTGRTTGAATACTTGTAAAAGAAATAACATTTCTTTAAAATATAGCTTTGCTAAATCATCCATTCCACTGCAACAATACTTTATCATCGCTTCTGACTTTCACTATAAAGACCCTTAAAAATATTTAAAAGSAAGTTCAGACATTGTTCATCTGTTGATTTGAGTCTTCCTTACTCGTTCCATTCTAGACAGGCTTTTAAACCACATTTATCTTCAGGTCACCAGAACATCTTGCAATCATTACATCTGAACGGTGCCTAACTTTTCATATTTAGCCTATTCAGTGAGGCCTCAGAAAAACAAAACAGTTAAGAGATTGTCTCTGGTCTGTTGATTCAATGTGAAGTTGCTTAGATGTCTCAGAGCCTTGTTCCTCCTGTAGTTTTGGTACCACCATGTGGAGATGGATGCTCATAGGACTTTGGTTTTATCTCTGTAAGATTTGTTAATACAGATATTAATACATATGTTTACACTGATTGGATTAGCCTTAATGCTAATAATTCCATTTCAGGGTCYATAGCAAGGTTAAACGACGAAGTCCAGCCACAGATAATCAAGTCAATCACACCTATCCCTTGTATAATGAAAGTATCGTATAGGCATTTCAATATATATCCTTCACGTTGCTGAAAAGAGCTGAAAGTTAACCTGCTTTTCCTACTTGTGAACTCAAGAGAAGAGCTTCGTCCACTGTGTGTCCGCTAATATTTACTGCACATTTTTTGTGTCCACTGATATTTACTGCACATGCTTGCTTTTCCCTGCCAGTCTAAGTGCTTCTATTAGTTTCAGTGTGAAGAATGAACCTGAAGATAACAATGAAATCCGAGCTACGGAGACAGCAGGAAATGTTTGCAAGCTGTGCGAGGTCCAGCAGTGATACTAAAACAAAACATCACGTTTTGCAGGAGAGCTCTGCATGCTGATCACTTATGAACTAGACCCCCTCCCTTTTCTTTCAGAGAGGGGAGTGTGTTCATCTCAAGAGAGAAGATGAATTCCTTGCTCAAAGGAGTACCCTAAGAATTAAACCACAAGAAAAAAGAATACTTTGAGAAGCTTCCCTGAGCTAAAGGAACAGATGGAGGCATCTAAGAAAGCATGATAGGGAGGGAAGGAAGTAGGGAGAGAGGCGGAGGTTATTTACACTGTCTAACTCCAGGCATCCAACTTAGGCTTCCTATGTACAACTGATACAACCTGGCTCCTGTAGAGGTCAATTTGGGGTCTATTTTTGATTAGTCTTGAGAAATATGCTTCCTAATTTAGAAAATTTTAAATTAGGCTATGTGATTTTCCCAAAGTTGTTAACTTTTAATGGCATAAGTAAAAGTCTTATGTTGCCTGTGGGGTCTATCTACATTATAAATCCAAATGAGATTAAGGAAAAAGGCATAATGTGCCACCTACAAATGGATTAGATACATTAGTCTGAGCTACAAGCTATGTAATAACTTCATTTTGCATTGACATATGTAAGAGATTATATGCATCATCATTACACATCTGCAGGCTTGTCCCGAACAAATATAAGCTAAGTCTAYCCTGAAAGGTGAGGAGTCGGCTTGAAAGAAAACTTGAGGAATTTGAACCACTTGGCAKTGCTCTGTTTCCTCAGCTGAACTTGAACTGAAAATCTCCAAACTGTGGCTAAGTAGTGGTGAACCTACCAAATGGGCTGGGGTGCAATTGACAGCTACTGAGTGTGATTGAACAGCCAGCTGAAGCTGGTACCTTGCTCTAGCTGGTTTTCCTTAGTATGGGCTTCAAAGCTTTCCAGGGTGAGAGCAGGCCAAGATCCTCACTTAATGAATACCATAGACATACCCAAGCTGTCTTACCTGCTGCAATCAGGAAAGACATACATCGGACCCGCTCTTTCTCTTGCACACTGGAGCATGGGAGACTGGGTGAGTGGGAGAGTGTCCCAAGCTCTGCAATTCAGAACGTTCCTGTTTCCAAGTAAGGAAGCACATATTTTGCCTGGGGTGTTTTATTAAGAGTGGAAGCTTTATTCCACTGCCAGTCCCACAGGATTTAATTGCAGTCTCAGATATTTGTCTTTTCACTGCCCCATTCTCCCTGCCAGTGGCTATTTCTCACTCAGACAGAGTCTAATTTTTCAAAATCAGTTTGCTAGTGGATATTTGTTGCTGTGAAATCCTCCAGGCTTAGAGGGTATTTGATCCGCGCCCTCAATYTTCTCCTTGGTTCATTGGCTGTTTCTAATTTCTCCCTCTACAGAATAAGCTGTTCAAATGTGTTATTGCCTGTGGGGCAACTTTCTATCTTGTTAGCTACTAAGCTCCTGTGTTTGACTCAGCCTGTATCCATGGCATAGTTAGAAAGGAGGGCACGTCAGAAACAGAAGAAATAGATTGATTATCACAGGTTTATATCAGTCAGGACACATGTTTTTTTTTTAAATACAAAAGTTGTGCGTGGGAGTTTACTGCAACCAACATGAAACCTAACGGAACATTTACAAGAACAATTTACTACTTCAGGCATGTTGAAAAAATATGTCAGTAAAGATAAAAAAAGGGACTAATCCAAGATGGTGCAATAGCTTTCATCATCCAGTCTCATAAATGTCTGATCCTACTCTCCGTCAGACTATGTTTATTTTCATATAAATTCCTTTAAATTGTAGTGTTGCTGTTTTCTTGAACATGACTAATTGTTTTATGCTACCCTTGTGAGATGGGTTTTCATCGTAATGTGTTTTCATGCCATGTGGCTCAGTTGATGTGGCTATTCCATACAGTAAAAAAAGGAGCTATTGTAATAGATTCCTACATCATGTGCATGTTTCCACCAGATATCCATTCCCCAAGTTTCCCAAATATTCTTAATGTGTATGTATATTTTTTATCTCGCTTCACTTTTTGAGGGCTGCAGTCCCTCCTTGAGGTGTATTGGAGATTTGGCTATTTGAGCCAAAGGACTGTAATTATGGTCCTGGCCTTCTGTTTGGACATAAGATAGTTASACATAGTTTAAAAGTGAACAGTTTCACTCCAGTTTCAGCTAAGTTTTTAAGAGCTTCCATGAGAAAATGATTCTCAATCTACAACATGAAGCAAGATGTAGTTGTGCTCCCCGCAAGGATCAATCCAGGCAAATTAGTGGGATTTTGAGTCATTTTCTGTCTCACCAGCCTCTTATTTTAGATAGATCACTGTAACCTGCAAGGAGATCGTGCACACACCACAGATGACTAACTCATTTTCATCATGTTTCCTGGCCTGGGGGTGTAGTGCTATAGGAGCAAATCTCTGTTGGGTCACCTGTCCTGCTGGTCAGTCATTGGTTACCTGTCACCTGTCAGTCATGGTTAACAAAGTAGTAGGTACTGTTCAGCACAAACACTGTGATCCAAAAAGCAGAAAAAAGTCTTCCTTGAATGTTTCCTCAGGAAAGRCACAATTTTGCCTAAAGTTTTTATCTGTTGCTGAACAGTTAACTGTCCCCATTAACAGCTTCTTTCCAAAATACCAGTATTACAATTATGCTTTATAAAGTATTTATTTTAAGTGTGAGATTTGATTGTAAAACAAAATTTCATTGTAATATGCACCCATCATATCATGATTGTGATAAACTAAAAGAAAACAGCTTTGCATTTTTCTCAGGCTCTCTCCGTTCTTCACTGTGCTTGAACTTAATCATGGCTTTACATGGAATCAGTCAACAAGATAACTCCTGTTCATAAAGCTTCACAGATTTATTCATGCTTGGAAAATGAAGCAGAGGACTGATCTTTTGGCAGCTGTCTGTAGACTTCCAAACTGCATGATTATAATTCATAAATATGTATGTCTATATTTCTGTATGTATATATATAAAAATATGTGTACAAATACATCTCTGTTTTTGTGTGTGTGTGAATGTATACACTTATATATGAATATTAGTCAGAACATGGTAGCTAAAGTAATAAAATTACACGTATACCGCATTGAGATGAACACTAACTTGTGTGCTATCTTATCAGAACCCTCCATTAAGTACATTGTAACCACATTTTTCCAGGGCTGTGTATTTCGTACACAACATTCAAAGTCTATCACAGGATTTTAATAAGAAATTTCAATGTTTTTATTACATTCATATGGGAAGCATAACTTTGCATTCCTGCATGTTTACTGCGCGTTCCATAATACCCCAGTTGTCAGGAAAAAAACAGGAAAATAGTAAAAGAAAAACAGTTTAGATTAAAAGTCAGAGCCCCCCTATTGCTAGTCTCAGATCTATGAAATTCTTTCTTCTGGGGATTTCTCTGATGAATGTTGGGGGCTCATCGCCTGCACACGGTACTGGCAGGAAACCCCACACCTTGAACAGGATGACCTCAAAGAAGCTGCTGAGCTTTCTGGCCTTTTTTCAGTCTTTTTTTTTTTTTTTTTTTTTTTTTTTTTTTTTTTTTTTCTGTGGGGGCTAAGGCTGCAGTTTGTAAACATTAAAGATTTCATGTTGCTCTTCAAAAGGCAGCCAGCCTGGTCCCCTTAGCAGTGCTCCACTTGCAAGAATGAAAGGCAGTAGGAATTGACCTCAGAATAGTCCTCTCCTCCCCAGTGCTGGTGAGAATTTTCCTTTTCCCTGGCCCTGCCGTGTTGCATGCCTTGCACTAATTGATTTCCGCTGCTCCCTACACCCCCAAAGACAATTATACTTTAGCTCTGTTTTACACTTAGAGTTTTCCCAGCATTTTGGGATCATTCATAGGCACTTCATAATAATTACATTGGGTCTGATTCTCAACTACATGATGACCTATTTACATTTACTTTATAAGGTCCTCTTACACTGTTGGAATAATATAAATGGACCTCAGTGTAAATGAGAATCATCCCCTTGTTTTTATATTTGCCTTCAAAGTGCTGTATTTGTTCCACTTCACAAAATAAAATGGAACAGCCATGACAAAAAATATGATCCATCTGTCTACTCCACTTAGTAAGGAATGCCCTGAGAACTGGTTACTACCAAAGTTTTATTATCTTTTACAAAACAGATCTTAGAACAATTTAATGGATACAATAGAGCATCATTAAAAAATTAAACTAAACTGCAGTTGTCCAAATAAATACGCAAAGTACATTTTGTGATCCATTACCTCCTTTTTATTGCATTTATTCACTTTATTGCTGCTTTGCAGTTCAGTAATTTGTGATGGGTTTTCCAGTCATTACTGACAATTAACAAAATGAACTGTGAAAAATGACAGAACAGCAACAACAACAAGGGAAATCTATTAAAAATATATTTTTATCCAAAAGAATGCTTAGTGGTACTGGTAAAAACTTTAAGGCTATTACTGACAACTCACGTTTCCCATGTTTTTGAAACAGTGATGTCCTTTAGATTTGATATGATGACTATGTATAACTGACAACACAAAATGAAAAATGAGAAGAAAATACACACACCTACTCAGCTTTGCCACAGGAATAGTTTTCTGTAGAAAATTCTCCACAAAATTGAGTGTTTTCTTAGGCATCATTTGCTTTATAATTTTTTGTTTGTTTTGTTAAATAATAAAGGAAATAAATAATTCAAATATAAGGCATTTTGTTTGAAAATTGAAATGCTGTTTCAGAGAAACAGTTGATGCCTCTTGGAAAGAGAACTCCGAACTGTTCAAGGTTGGCCTTTCACTCTGATGGTACTATCTGAAATATTCCAGAAAGCATCATGTCCAGATGTGCCAGCAGTGTACCCTGCCCTCTGCAAGATGGATGGTAGTGCCTCATGGGAGATTTAGATAAACTGATGGTCTAAAACTTTGGAAAAAGTGAAGTTTATGTACACCAGCCACATTTTCCATCATATTGCCACATCATTCATTTCCAATAAAAAATTGGAAAAGGAAGTTTTCCATTTAAAATGATACAAATTATTATTAAAAAAAAAGTTATATTGGTTTTCATTTTAAGGACTCAAATGTGTGCATTTTTCAGCCATCCTAGGCAATGAATCTGTTCTTCTCAGTCAGGAATTTACTGAGAGAAAAATCAAATATCAGGAGGACTAGAATTGAAAAGAAAGACACACCCRGGAAAGCCATTTTGGTATTCATTGCTTTTGAAACTCTTCACGTGTTCCTGTATGTTACCAGACTGAAAAAAAAAAAAAAAAAGGTCACTTATTTAGAGAGCCTTACATAGTGCAGATACTAGGTCTAACCCACTTCAGGCATGCAGTTGTGACATTTAATTGAAGACCTAGAGCTAAATTATCTTTAACGATGAGCGTTGAACTCTAAAGGAGATAGTTCAGTTTTAGGTGATCTGATTCAACGTTTACAGGTCCTCATCTCTTTCTATTGATATCTAATTTATATGTCTTCTGTGAGTACCTAAATCTAGGTATGCAAAATATCCATGTTTCTGAGTATTAATCAAAAAGTTTGTTCCCCAAACTATTAAAATATACATTATGAACTGTTCTGTCAGTTCTTATTCCAAAGCAAAATAAAAATAAATAAAAATAAATAAAAATAATAAATATAAATATTTTTTAAAAAAATCAGCTTGATTTTGAATGATTATTATTTGCTTCAGTGGGATCAGAAAGAGCAAAGGTTTGAACCACTTCAAATCACTAGCTCTCACCCATTAGAAGTACAGAACACCCACTTTGAAGAGGTGGTTGTGGCACATTCATGGAGCATACATGTATGAGAAACAGCCCCAGTGCGCACAGACTGGGGACTGTTCACCTCCTTTGGCAGTCTCTTCAGAGAAGGATAATTCAACACATCTCTGGCCTGCATATGGCATTATACAGCTTCATGAAAACTATTTGGAAAGAGCCYGCACATATTAGTTGTGGTACATATGGTTTTGCAGAATTGAAGTTTATGCTGTCATTTACTGAACTGTCTTAATTTTGTTATTGTTGTTGTTCTGTTTCACAGAATTACAGAATCCTTGCTGTTGGAAAGGACCTTTTTGAATAAAGCAATCTCTTTTATTACAGTTCAGTACCCATCTCCAGCAAGAAAAAAGTTTAAATGAACTTACGAAAAAGGCAATGGAAAAGGAGAGAGCAATTTTGTTCACAGTTCTGCCACAATTCTACATGAGATTTTAGAAAATTCGCTTCATTATCTCATTTTCCTCATCTGTGAAGACTAAGTAGCTGTTCTTCTTCCTATGTACATTCTCTCATTAGAGAAAGTATATGAAAAAGAATGAACCAATGAATCACAGTAGATTATTTTTGCTCTCTGACACTGGAGTGCCTTCTAGTAAAGGCAATACATTTCACTCGCAATGATTATACTAAAGAACTAAACAGCACCAAGGCTCAATCACTGGACCAGAGGCCAGCTAGCAAAGTCTGGTACAACCAAGCTATTAGATTATTCTAGCCTTCTCAACAAAATGGTGTCCTACTGCTTTTTTCCTTTTTTTTTTTTTTTTTTTAAATAGTCCCTGACTAAATGCTACAGTGCCCCAAAATTATTCCTTAAAAACTCTAGATGGCTTCAGCTATTCTAAGCATTTACCAGCACAGACAACCAAGATGTATCTTTGTTCTGCTTTATGTGTTAGTGTAGATGAAACTATCAAGAAAGGATGGGATGGGATGGGATGGGATGGGATGGGATGGGATGGGATGGGATGGGATAAGATGACACTGAGTGAACTGGGCCTGTTTTCTCTGGAGAAGAGAAGGCTGGGAGGAGATATGATTAACATGTACAAGTTCATGAAGGGAGAATGCAGGGAAGAAGGGGACAACCTCTTCTCATTGGTGGCCAGTGATAGGACAAGGGGAAATGGGCATAAACTGAAACACAGGAAGTTCCATCTCCAGGTGAGGAGGAACTTCTTTCCTGTGAGGGTGACAGAGCMSTGGAACAGGCTGCCCAGGGAGGTTGTGGATTCTCCTTCTCTGGAGGTCTTCCAAACCCGCCTGGATGCCACCCTGTGYCACATGCTCTGGGTGTGCCTGCTTGAGCAGGAAGGTTGGACTTGATGATCTCTAGAGGTCCCTTCCAACCCTGAATATTCTGTGATTCTGTGATGTTCTGTGAAGATAAGATAAGATAAGATAAGATAAGATGATAAGATAAGATAAGATAAGATAGAATGGGATGGAATGAGATAGGATGGGATGCAAACTGTCTGATTGACTCACTGCTGCTTACCCAGCTCATTTGGGCTGGAAGGTGCAAATCTCTACAGCTTTCCTTAGAGCTTCAGGGAGTCCACACTGATAAAGCATGGAAGATGACTGGAATATAAAACAAGTTCTTCCTGAAGCAGTGCTTGCTCTGAAAAAGCAAAGTTTACTCTCAAAGATTACTGTATTCTAATGAAAATGCAGACACAGGTGTCTTAATACTTGAACTGGGATAAGTTTTACATCACTGTAAAATGAGCTTCAGCTTTTAAGTTACTGTCTTTTTCTTTACAATAATAATCTCTTCACTTTTACAAGCTCTATATTATTTTTARGTAAGAAAACACTATAAAGTTCATGTTTTATTGTTCCTTGCAGTTATATAAATTACATTTGGCCAAAATAAATGTAATTCCTACTGTGTGAACTGAGAACCTAGAATGTTGATTTTCCTCAAGTTATAAACAATGTGAAGATATGTTATACTAGGTCACAATTTTCCACTGTACAGCAAAATATATAACTCACTTTTAATAACAAAACTGCATATATCATTAAAGTTTCCTACTCCACAGAGCACATATTATGTTACTCTGCACAGCAAGGGATATCCTTTCTGTGTACCACAATTTCTAAAATATTGTTTGATTGAATGAAAAATATTTTAGTGATTCATTAGTAAAACAGCTGTCATTTTGAAAAATTATTCAAATTAGTCTGTATTTTTATTAGTAGYATTGAATTCTTTTTGCAAGATTTTTTTTTAAGATCTAATTTTGCAGCACATGTTTATACCTCTTTCATCTTCATGTTACCATGGTATTAGGAAAGGAAACTTTGGAGAATTATTTATTATTTTGATTTCTCTGGTGGCTGTCGGAAGTTAGAGGCACCTCCTAAAATTTAACAGGCCCAGTTAGGAAATCCACAATGTTCATTATGATACTTTGATTCATTAAGTTTCTAATTATGAGTTTTCCAAACCATAGACTTTCCCAAAAGAACTATTGACAGGATTTTCTAAAGCACTCAGCTTTGACCTAACACTGCTACCATTCACATCTATGGTAAAACAACCAGTGATGTCAGTGGAACTAGTTAGGCCAATGCTGAGTGCTTTTGAATATCCTCTCTTGGAAGTACTACCTGACTATGTCGTAAAACTTTGTCTGAATCTTTCTCCAAAGTATAGCACCTCTGTCTACAAACCCCTAAAGTCATTAAGAGTCTCTGGGAAGAAGTAGTCATTGCCACATGCCTGAAAGGTTAGTAAATATAGACTCTGAGAAGACATGAAATTAAAATAAATAAATAAGAGGCTCTTGTTCTCTTCTGAAAAAAAAAATGTTGGCAACAGCTAAATGGGATAAAGAAACTCCACCGCAGAAGAAATTGGAGGGCATCTTTGGAAAGTACTAATCCAATCTGCTGCTCAAAGGTGGGCTAAATTAGGTCACTTTTCAAAGGATCTTGTGCTGTCGAGGTTTGAAAATCGCCAGAGATAGAGATACCATGCTCTCTCCTTTCAAACTGTTCCAATGCTTAACTTGTTATCAGGAATTTTTTGCCCAAAGTTTTCCTTGTAATTTCTAATGATTGCATCTTGTTCTCTCATTGAGTACCCCCTATCTTGAACATATAACGAAAACAAGGAAATGACAGAGTTCCTCAAATAAACTCCAAAATATTCAGGGTCTAACAGCTAAGTAACAACATATTAATTCCCACAAGGCCCTATTTGTGCCARATTTAATGTCTAGAGTGTTGACAGTAAACTGACTGCACAATGTAACATTCAACAATGCATTTGGCACTTATGTGACCATCTGTATTCAGCCCTCCAAACTTGGAGCTGCTGCAGTAGTACTGGATTCATCTTCCATGACTTTGCTAGATGCCTAATCTAAATTAGGCATTGAGAATTGCTCCTTAGTTGAGAGAGTGAGAGACTGTCACATAATTCTGAGAACAAATCAATCTTCCTTGTTGGAGTTCTGTCATAAAATAGAACCTGGTAAATGGGTGAATGTAGGTTCAGTTCAATGTTGAAATGAATTTGATACAAAACTAAACAAAACAAAAGCCAAAACCAAGGGAAAAGAGTAAGAGTGGACTGAGATAACATTTAAAAAAAAAAAATACCTAGTACAGTGCCTTCGAGTATGCGTCGGCTGAGTCTCTGTTTCCATCATACAGTGTAAGAAAGATGCTTCTCTTTGCAAAGCCACTACTGTTTTATGCTCTGATTGTCTGCAGTCCAGGGGTAAATACTCTCCAGAGCTGGCACTTCCTAAGAAGACCCTTGCCCATCCTTCTGTTCCTGTCAAGTACCTGTGCTTAGTCCTTCTGCACCAAGGGCTTATCACCTTCATCCCCATGCACCTTAGGATAGTTGTTGGGACGTACAGTCACCAAATTGTGAAGAGGTAAGAAGCCAAAGAAGCCAGGAAGTTAAATGCAAGCAGTAAATATGTTCTATAAGAATGGTTTATATAAAGCTGTATGAAAGTAATATGTCTATTTAGGATATAATCAGGGAAGATAAATATTTTGGTTAAAAAAAGGAAAAAAGGAAAAAGTGAAAAGAGATAGTCATTTTAGAAGTTACTTTTTCAGGAGTTTTTTAGCTCCTGTAAATTTGTGGTCCAAGATGATCTTCAAAATCTTCTGGTGACTCTGGCTACCTCTGCATTGTTACATATTCTGCTCTAAACACTGGTCACCCTCCTAATTCAAGTGGTGCAGACTGGCTGGTGCCATAGTGCTCAGGTCTAGCATAGTCTAGAATGGACTGTCAGTGCTCCTACTGCAGGTCATATGATGCAGGGGCTATATGTCACATACCTGAGATATGCCTATTATCTATTTGTGTTCTTTCCCATTCTTAATGCTTGATATTGGTGCTATGTGATATAAATATGCTTGAGTGTCCAAGTCAGCTGGAGTAGTCTTAGATGGAGAGATGGAAAAACTAGATCTGGTGCAGTCTTATCCCTATTGCGAATAAGGAGTGGCACCTAAAAAGAAATATCCCAGACCTCCAGTTGATTTTTRTTTCCAGAAAAACTGACTGCACTACCTTGAAAGAAATTTGGGGAGCACACKCGCATAGTAAAGTGCTAATGACAGATAAGGGAGGGAACTGAGCAGCTAAGATTTTCAATGACAGCTTGTTCTGTGTGATTCTCTCACACACATAATAATAAAAGTAGGCTAAAACAGAAGTGGGCTGAAGGCCTCATAAAAATAGACAGAAGTTTTACTGCTGTAGTGAGAAASCTTAACCACTGATATTATTCATCTGTTAGTGTAGTTCTTATAAGTAGGAGAGAAGAAATAGTATACAGAGGTCATGAAACTTCAACTTGAGATAAGACAGTATATGATAGTTAACCAAGGTAATGTAAAACATGGAGAAATGCAGGGATCAGTCCTAGAGGATCCAGCTTACAGGAAGGAGATAGTGGGAGAAATGCATTCCTTGGCTGAGATATGAATGACCTAGAGCCAAAGAAAAATAGGGGAGGGGAGAGGAATATCACTTGCTTCTCTCCATTATTAAATGTTTTTCTTGTATGAGATAGAAAGTAAATAAATATAGACCTGATTCCCTACTTTCTCACAGCAGGTGTCATTTTTTTAAATTAAAAGAGTTGAATTTTAGTCCTTCTTGGCACAGGTGTGAACCATCTTTGAGGAATCAGAGAAGAAAGAACCACTTAAAAGAGTGATTCTTTTTCCACATTTGTCTCTTCAGGCTGGATATTCTACATGGCAGAATTATTCTTCAAGCTGGCAGTGRGAGCTGCAGAAATCTGTATGTAGGGACAGTTTGCTGCAGACCTTCTCCAGAGCTCAGCTGAGCTTCATTAGCCCCCCTAGGAACCTCTTCCCTGCTGAGGGGAAAAATTGAAGGAAATGCTTGTGTTTCTTGAATTACTTTAGGTTACAGCAATTTGCCCCCTTCTAAAAAAGAAAAATTTTTCTCTGTATGTTAGTATTTTACTACCCCTATTCATCATAATCACAAGGCTACTAGAAAAGGAAACATTTCCCTTTTTGGCACTGCTCTTTTCAGGAGGAAAGATAATTTCCTATTTAGTAATTCTTTTTTTTTTTTTTTTTTGGCTGCAACTTTGGTTTCCTCTCAGCTTTGGTACATTGCTAGTCCCCAAACATGGCTGGATTGATGCAGCTTTAGTGAGACCACAGCTTACTGAGCTCCAGAAAATGTGAACAGTAAAATGAAAAATTAGGGAAAGAAAAGGAAAGGTGGAAAGATATTTCAGTGCTCACAGAACTGCGGCAGCGTAACTAGGCTGGAAAGAAACAGCTGTAGATGACTTTGTCCTTCTTTCTGACACAGAGCAATACCCTTCCCACCTCTGCAGTCTCTGAGGGAATCAGGTAGACTATTTCTCTGTCTTTTGATTAATTTACTGCTACTATTGTATGTCTGCATCGCACATTTAGCAAATACATGCAATCATACCATTCTCACACAGCTTCAYAGTGCTCTGCACACCTTGTTATGACTCAGGGACTGACTTGCAGCTGGATGCAGAAACCTGTGACAAGCACTCCTGAGCTCCCCGAGACCTGCCCAGACTGAGTTAGCACGTGCAGATTCAATTGCAAACTCTTCAGGGTATGAAATCTTATACTACATRGGATCATTAGTCAGCAGAGCCTTTGTTAGAATTGTTATACAATGTGATGTTTCAAGGAATAAGATTAAGTGCTAACATGGGATATATTCAGCACAAGGTATGTTTTAATCCATTTTCACATTTTAGTGTTTTGCCCCTACCCTAAGGCTGTGATAAGGTCTGGTTTGGAGGATCAAAGCCAGGTGCATCCTACCGCACACCAGCTTTGCATGTCATCCTGCTCATAAAGTTTACAAGCTGCACAGCCAAAATTTAAGGAGTTTGCTGGGAGGCTGTCCACCGTCCCTACTTTTCTGACATTCAGAAAGGAAGAGGCCTAAATTATTTGTTAATTTATCTCTCCCTTTTTTTTGTCCAAACATTGTTGTTGCTGTATGTTTTTTTTCCCAATCATGTGTGTTTGCAGGCAGAAACCATTCCCCTTTATTTTACCAAAAGCTAAAATAGTAATTTTTAGACCTTTTTTTAAGATCAGCTCTGCCATTCTTCTGGTGATCCAGTACAATATGGTGTCACTGATGTCACTGTTCTGCAGGATTGCAGACCGAGACTACATCTGAGAGTCTTTTATCATCTCTGATGTATGTGAATATGTTTTGAACCAAATTCATGTTATGCAAAAGGGCTCACATTTGAGCCCTTTGTAGAGAAATCCATGAGGCTGGAAACATTTCAACAAAAATCTGAAAGAAGAAACAAAAAGCTGACCTGAACAGCAGGTCTCTATTCCCAAATCCTCAGAAATGATTTTGGCTATGTCATACAGGTGGTAAATTGCCTAAGCTTCAAAGCAAAGCAGCTATTTGTAATAGGCACCTGGCTATGAGATTTAGAGAAATAACTGGTTCTCTCTTCTCTATAGCTAAAATGCTAATAGAAACAACTACTAACTGAGGAGAAGCAGCAGCAGCACTACTGAGAGCTCATTTTGGCATCAAGCTCAAAAGAGCTGTAGATAGCAGGTTGAAACTTCTTGCTATCTGTTTCTGGTTCTGAAAAAGCATCCACAGAAACATTGTGCAGCCCTGCTATGTAGCATCACCCTGTCCAGACGTTTGTTCAATAGAGTTTTTGGAGAGGGCTGATTGTAAGCTTCCCACAATGATAAAGGGGTAGGAAGGAGTCTCAAAAGGCAGCTGGCTGGCTCAGTGCATGTGGAAATGATTATTTTAATGGTGCTTTTATTTTATAGAATTATTAACGATGTCGGGGGGGAAGCTAGATGCCTTGGAAAGGCGTCTTTTTAAATTATTGTAAATGTAAATGAAGAAATTAAATAAATCCATATATTTGTCATCTCCCTTACCAGATCAGATAGCACCACAGTAGACAAAGCCACACCAATTACAGCTTAGACACGCGATCAAGTTGCTGCTGCTTAACTGGTATCATGCATCAATGGAGCTGTGGTATAAGCCGTAACCACAGCTCCACCCCCAGTAACTCATACCTTCACCACATCCATGGCGTGGGGCTGCTAGTAGCAGAACAGAGGTCCAGCCTCATCGCAAAATTTGGATTTCCTCCACAGCCCTTCCAGCTTCCAGCAGCTCCAGCCCTGCCTCGGCTTCCTGTTCCCAACCTGCTGCCACTGCCTGCTCTTGTGCAGGCTCAGTACCACCCCAAAAAGGTTGCCCTGCTTCCATTAGGACAAAATAATGTGTTGTCATAACAACTCATTCATGTGTTTCAGGTCTAAGCACTGAAAAGTGCTCATTTCAAAATGAAGTCTTTTTGTCTTTCTGTGTTTTATGTCTTCCTTGATAATTCTACAACATATCCTGCACTGACGTTATTTTATCTTGGATTTCTGTATACTTCAAAATTCTGGTGTCCCCAGATCTGTTCCTAAAATCTAACAAGGTGAATTAAGATGCTGTCAATGAGCAGGCACTGTAGACCCAGTTCTCATGCCTTTGCCTTCTAATAGGAACAGATTTTGACCCACTGAAATGGTAAAAAGTTATCATACATATATGAGGAAACTATATAAAGTAAACTTATATTTTTGCAAAATCTACCTAAGCCAGCATGTGGTTTCAAATTTCAGTACTATAAAACAAGCAAGCAAATAACACAGAAAAGTTAAAGTTAAGAGATTAATAATCCAGCATTCAGTGGAATAAACAACAATGCAAATCTAATTTCTTGATAAGACCAGACTAGAAAATTCCATTTGAATCAGACCCTGAGAAAAACTCCAAGTATGGATTGAATTGGGCTTACATGACCATCAAACAAAATTAACCTGAACAGTGAATTACTATGAATAAAATGATTTTTAGAAATATTCATTCATAGGCCAATAGTGTTAATCCAGATAGCAAAGAAAGAACTTTCCATTTCCAGATGTATTTTCCTGCATTGGGAGATCATARATGAATTGGTAAAAGACATTTCTTACACTCTTTTTTCCTGGCCTAGAAGTCCTAAGGTTTTGTTTCTTYAGAGACATATATATATGTATATATTTATATTTTTTCTCACAGCGTTCATATCCCCACTCACCATTTTCCATGTCACATTGATGAAACTCAGCTTCAGCTGAGGCTCAGACACTAGAAAAAAGTAGGGAAGTTTCCTAGGAGGCAGTTTATTAAGCCCTTCAGTGGACAGGACTTCTTGCATCTTATAAGAACATCAATGGCCAACCTCTTGTCCAGTGCAGGAGAACTATGGCTTAGTTTCCCTTCCTGGCAGATCCATATTGGCACACAGTGGAATTGGGAAGTGAGCAGAAGAGGCTGTGTGAGAACACCTCTAAACCTACTCTTTAAGCTGTTGTTAGTAAGCAGGAAGAGTAAAGAAGGGGTTGTCACCTTCATAGGCTTTCCATATATGAAGGGTAACCTCATYTCCTTTCCCTTTCAGGCTTTGATTAAAGTTAATTCTTCCAGTTTTATGAAGAATAAAATATGTTATATTTCACACTGTGGTCAACTTCTCTCTTTTTACCAGAAATACTCTTGATACTTGCTGCTTTTCATAAAGTGTGAGTGCTTGAAAGAAGCAGTTATGTAAGAATATCGACTTGATTCAAAAAGAAAAGTAATTTTTTGGACATCTTGATTGCAGGGAAAGGTTTCATTATGTAATCTGCATGCACTGGTATGGCTCAGACACCAAGGGGACAAAGCCAAAAAAATTGAAAGCATATCAATTTATTTTACTTTCATTTCATTTTTGTACATCTCAGAGTTTCTGTGGAGCTTTCTCATGCTATTCTGACCTGTTAGTTTGGCAAAACTGGCTTCAGATCTTTATCATCATGGCAGGGAACCAAAAATTTTCTGTAATTAAGTTTTTTTGTTAGTATAAAGTATAAAAAGTATCTAATTTGCAAAGAACATGGATCAAGAGACAAATTTTGCCCCACATTTACTGCTAAATACTTAGAGGTAATGTAGAAAAAACAGTTCTGAAGTCTTTGTTGAGATGACCAAAATTATGAGGTTAGTCACCTATAGATGTCTGGTTGAAAGTCATGGTGTTAATCAGTAACAGAATATTTCTCCTTGTACCAGAACACTTTTGAAAGATGCTTCTTTTCCAGTGTAGATACAGCTTATCCTCCAGATGTTGCAGGTGGGTTGAGTCAACTGATCAGCTGCTGGCTTCTAAGTAACAGCAATGTAAATCAACTTAAATGGAAGGATGATTTCTCCTCTGTCTCAAGGCAAGGAGGCATAGAGGAAGAAAGGGAAGGAGGAAGGAAAAGAAAATAAGAAGTGGAATAAGGAAGGGAGGGAAAAGAAATAGAGAGGGAAGAAAGGACTTATTTAATTGCTTTTGACCATTGCAGGTCTTCTTTCTGACTGAGATTTCTTTGTATATGAATCCTTAGCAAAGTGGGTAAAGCAATGAGAGAAGTAATGTATTTTACTTCACAACAGTGCTTCAGTAGAGGAAACTCTTTAAGCTTCCACAACCAAGTTACTTTAATTATTTTCTTTCTCTCCTTAGATTTATCTATTACAAGCCCTAAGGACCTCATCATCATTTTTTTTCTCTTTTTTATTTTTGTTTGTCTGTTTGTTTATTTTTAACTCCTCATGAAAGATACAAAAGCTGATAGAAGCCATCTGCAGTTAGGAACAAGGAAGGCTTCTGTGCTAAGCCCTGTGATCATTTTGCTGTCCCTTTATAGTTTTGAATAGCATTGTGCATTTTCACAGTATTGCTAAATTCTCCTTTTTTTTTTTTTTATTACATTTTTTGTAAATGTTATGAAATGCCCAGAGCAGTTTGAAAGGACGGGTCTAGAAAAGATACCATTAAGTATATGTTTTCTCAGCAGAGTTGATACTGAAACCATGAATAATGATCTACCCTAGATTTCAGTAACCAATCACCATAATATTTACTGGCAAGGACTCTGAGAAACCTGTCGCTATAGTAACTTAAACTTGGGCTTAGTCCAGGTCCCAGAGGAGACCTAATGTGTTCATATCACATTAGCCACTACTAGAGCAAGCCATGGTAGTAGCAGTCTTGGAAGAGAGGGACCAGGGACTGCATCAGCCAAGGTCCTAAACTACCACCTCACCCGCTCAAGTCACTTGAGACTAAGAAGTAAGACCATGCAAGGAAGCCTTTGTTGCCCCACAAATATGTGTTAGGAACTTCTCCTTCCTTCTGTGCCCTAGAGAAAAGATAAAAATTTCTTACTAAAGTAAGAAGGCTAGCTAAAAAACACACATACACACACACACACACACACACAAAAAAAAAAAAAGCAAAAAGCTCAAGCAAATAAGAGATAGTCTAAATGAAACCTGTTTGCTTTTACCTCTCTTTCTTTAACTCCCTCTCAGATCTACTGCTTCGTGTTATTTTTTATCAATACTTGGACCATAAATGACATCAATGCAGGTTTTTTTTTTCTTTCCTCAGAAGATTTCAAATAACTTTTCCTTAAAATCAGAACCAGAGCAGATATTTCTTTCCTCTATCCAAAGCTTGGTCTCTCTGAAAGACGGGACACAGCACGGAGGACACCAGGGTTGATTTCTCCATCCCTTTGTCTCCTTCCTAGCAGCCAACATTCATAGATGATAACAAGGATAACATTTTTTTTTTCTTTGTAGAAATRCATCATTATATCTTTTGGAAAAATACAGCTTTCCCCAGAGGAAATGTTCATTTTCTGACTTTCCAACAGAGAAGCAGAGGAACTGACCAACCACCAGGTCTACACTATTCAACAAGAGACCCATCTATTTTAGATGTGCTGCACACCAGCCCTGACGCATATTTAAGGGACCTGATCCTCAAATGTCACCTATCTGAAGGTGATTTTTCTCTGCTGTATTTAGTTCTTAGTTCTACTCTGCCTCATGAAAGGARCATCAACTATATGAGAAAAGACTAAGTGAGCTAGCCTGTTTAGCCTGGAGAAGATTTAGAGGGGATCTGATCAATATGTACAAATACKTGAGGGGAGAATGTAAAGAAGGTGGAGCCAATCCCTTCTTGGTGGTGGCCAGTGATAGAGCAAAGCCTAATTAGTTCAAAATGAAACACAGGAAGTTCCATTTCCAGGTGAGGAAGAACTTCTTCACTGTGAGGGTGACAGAGCCCTGGAACAGGCTGCCCAGGGAGGTTGTGGAGTCTCCTTCTCTGGAGATCTTCCAAACTCGCCTGGCTGCCACCCGGTACCCCTAGGTGCTCTAGGYGCCTCTTGAGCAGGGAGTTGGACTGGATAATCTCTAGAGATCCCTTCCAACCTTAACCATTCTGTGTTTTGGGGAAGGCACATTGTTCATCCAGGCAAACATACCTCCCAGAGTGATGCAGGAGTCTGCAGAAGCAAGCAGTCAGCATCTATATGGCAAAACTGACAATTGTATATCCATATTTTGCATCCATTACAATCTCCATATTTTTTACACCACGCAGAACTGTCGTCTTCCCCAGCCTCCTGAGTCAGTGAGTCAGGTTCTCTTGATGTTTAAATAGCATAACTCTGCAGGTGTATCAACATACAATGCATATATGATATAAACATTAGCTTGATGTCAGAATTTATTCCATGATACCATACGTTAGGGTTTAATCTATAGTAGAGCTGATGCAGTCTAATTTTGGAATATTTGATCTTCATTAGAAATGTTCCTTCTTTGCTCATGAGCAAGGTGTTTGCTCTGCTCCCCCTAACTATAACCAAAACTTGGCTTTTAAGGGAGAAAATTGACCTTCTGTATAGCTCCTACTAGAGATTGCCAAGTTACCCTGAAGACACTAAAACCAATTTGCAGTTAACTTAGAGTGACAAGTTTAACATTCACTTATCAAGAACAGCGATTTATTTTTACAGTGTTGCAAAATGGCTTGCGCCCAGCTAATTTCACTTGGAGGAACAAACACTGCCACAGCCAGAAGGCACAAAATGTGCAACAATAATCCTTAAGGCAACACACTGTAATTTGCCTTCTTCTGTTTAATGCCATGTCAAACAGAAGGATTTCTACACATTTCAGATGGTAACTGTGTTGCCTTCTCTTAGTTTGAGTTAAAAAAAAAAAAATTGATTTACTTCAGAGAGCAGTGATAGATGAAGGATATGACATGCACTGAGCATGCCTAGTTCCTTGCTCATGCCAAAAAAAATTCCCAAAAGGATAAATCTCGTTTCCTGCCTTACTTCACAGAATTTAACTTTTTAAACAAGTTATGTTCTGTGGTTTGGATTCTATGTTTATATCAGGGTTTGTTTCCAGGCTCATGCACAATAATAGTACATTGGTCTGAAAAATTCTGAACGTCTTAATGTGGGGAGAAATCATTGTGTTTTAATCTCACTTTCACTCTTATTATTTGCATTAATGCTTATAAACCAGCCCTTGCAGATAAGCTGCAATAAAAACTGATATTTTCCAGRTATAAGCTGGAAAATATGTGAACTTGAGCTTCCATTTAAGTCAAACTTATTTCCATGATTTCAGGCTGTACTTATATATTCATCCTGTAGACTTTATTTATTTTAGAAAATATGGAAATGGAAATTAAGACTTAATTTTAAAAATATGTTCTGTGTTTAAACTGAGTTATGTATTATACACACACATACATAGACATATAAAACCTTTGTGATCTGCTGAATACAGCTGGATTCCAGTACAATTGGAAGCAGAACATGAATTATACTGAACTTGTTAGACCCCTCTATTTTGAAGACTTTAGGAATACATATTTCCTTCTGGGTTTCCATTAATAGCAGCTTCATAAAACAAACAAACAAACAAATAAAAAGTAAAAAACAAACATACAAAGAAACAAACAAAAAGCAAATGAAACCTAGCACATCTATGTGACTCAATTTTAAGAACATGCAGTAAAACACAAAGATCTAGCTGAAGAAATTTGAGAAAGTATATCAAAGTAATGCATAGCTATATGAGGACTCTGAAATACATACACAAAGGGGAACCAAGCTAGGATCATACTTTTAACTTAATGTCTTTTGCTTTAATAATGTCTCGATGGCTTTAATAATTTGCTGTAAAACACCAGTTACACTGTGCTGGAAACAAAAATAAAAAGCTAAAGCAAATGTAAACTTTTCATTCTACTGAATTTCTTCTGAGTTTAGTGGTAACTTGGTAAATTGGCTAATTTCTGATGGGCTTGGGTTTTCCTATACCGATTTTCAATTAAACCTGTATCTTTTTAAACCTTGGCTATTTCTGCAATATATTTTTGCTTGCTCATAATATGACTTTATGGAATGACTTAAAATCATTCACTAGTGATTCAGAAATTATTCTGAAATTTATCATTTCAAACTGCCTAAGACATACTTCAGTATGCTTAATTTACGTGGGTAGTTATTCCTAGATACACAGATGGTTGTAAAAATATATATATACATGCATGTGTGTGTGTGTTTTGCAATATATTACATATGTGCATAAATGCATAAATGCATAAATATATACCCATGCAGTGGTGGGGAAGAACATATGTGATTGTATTTCAGGTTCTGTTAAAAGAAAAACCTTAATGTGAGAAAGAAGAGTTCCTCTTGGTGCCTGGCTAAGGAACATACAGAACAGCTGGTGTTTGTCCAAGGTGACAGGTCTACGTGCTGCTGTTTGTTTCTTCTGTGTAATCTTCTTATCACTAACAACCCTATAAGCAAGAGCACAAGTTTTGTTATGACAGTATTATTTTTTTCCGGTGTAAGTCTAAACTTGAAAATTTTAAGAAATATTAGTAAAAGGAAGAGAATGTAATAATCTTTTTTTTTTTTTCCACTTCAGCACTACCTATGGAGCTTGTCTTAGTGCCATAGCCTTGTTCTTTGAAATTAAAAATAAATGACAATTCCTGCTTTTAATATTAATACTGTAAAATATGCCGCTTTATCTCAGTTCTTCTGCTTTCCATGGAAGCATGAATGACCTTTATGCAGAAACTCAAAAAGAAATTTAAAAGGGATTCCATCAAAGGGAGATTCCTTCAAAGCAATGCAGACCTCTTTCATTCTCTGGCCCTATGACTAGTAAACAAAACTAGCTGTTTCTACAGTATTGCCTTTTGAGGAGGGGAGGTAGAAGGAAAGGGAAAGAGGAAGCCTGATGTGCTATATATACTCTTGCTCCATGCTCCATCTTGCTCTGTTACACAAGACCAAGATACGTGCACTTTGGACATAGTCCATAGGTGAATCAGAATGATACTCAGCTGCAATTCTAGTACATAAGGTCATAAGAACAGGCATACTGTCTCCAAAAATGGCTTCCAGGGACACCTAAAGAACAGCAAAAGGAGGGAGGCACAAATGATACTTCCTCAAATACTCCCTCAGCTTCCAACTATTTTCAGGGGATTTCCTGAGCCTGACATCGTTTATCTAATCAGTAATCCTCAGTGATTTTTTTTTTTCCAGCTTCTCATCCAGCGTCCCCTTTTGCATCTACAACTTCCTTTGAGAAGAAACTTCACAAGTCCAAGAAACTTCACAGTTCCACTCCATAAAGAACCAACTGCCTTTGACTGATTTCAAGAACAGTATGGGATGGATGGATGRTTGAGTCAGGCCTTCCTACTTCTTATTTGGATCTATGTGGCACACACATACAGCGGGTAATAGCTCAAAGGACCCCACTAATGAGTTTCCTGACGTGAACTGTGTCTGAACAAYCATGGAACTCCAATAAATACTTATCATATATTAATTATTATTGTAGTCCCATCTGAAATAAAATAGCCTCTCTAAATGTGTAGAATTTCCTTTGGACACTCTCCTGGGGCTTCAGTCTCTACCTCAGAGCTCTTCTGGGAACAATGCCCACATACTCATAACACCAAGTTATGAGCCTAGWACATCATAACACCAACTTCTCAACCTGGTACCTTTCTTGCACTTTCTATCTTGTTGCCTTAGCTGCTGTTATATCCAAATATAAATAATTCCATCTGTTTTTCTCTCTCTTTATTTTTCCTATTGTCCTTAGATTCTCTTTCCATCATAACTGAGCACTCAACTATCATCCTGTTTGTTCTCTTGCCAACAATCTTTGAAAAGTGAGTASTTTCCTAGTATCTTAAATTTAGCAAATGGTACTCTAAATGTTTAATTGAGTTGCTGGAATACTTTCACATTTGATTRCTTTTACTGCATCAGAGTTTCCTAGATTTTTTTCCTGTGACTCATCTCCTAGACAGTGTGAGCCTTTTTGCTGTGTTTACCTGAGGAACAGGTATCTCCTGATGGGCAGCTTGGTTTTATGTGAATTCCTTTTTTCTCATGTCTTTCTGATACACCGAAGAAGGTTTTTGAAGTATGTTTCTCAGATAAAGTAAAGGATTATGCCCCAGGAATGCACTGTGTGGCAGATAAACTATCACGAGAAAAGGAACATTTCAGGTGCCTATGCAACTTATTTTTTTTAACTGGACTCAGTTTATCTTTACAGTTACATCTCCAGGAATTTATCAGTGTCCTTACAACCTTCCTCCCTATGTACCTTGCTGCCTCCTGCAAAGCACCACCACTTATCACTGAGGTATATTCTTCAGCTACAAGATTATGAGTCTCTTCTCAAAAGCTTTAGGAAAATTCTCTTGTTTCATCAAAAAAGTAAAACTTGTCTAAGCATAGGAAGATAAAATCCTTGCATCATTAATAACTGCAATGAAGTGAAAGCTAGTTCTGAYTTTGGATATAAAAACTGTTCTACATTTTTCTATCTACTTAATACACTTCATGGTGAGATGCAGCCTTGTTTGGCTATGAAACTTTCACCATTTTTTTCTGTTATCCTCTATCCCTCATACGAGTAAATTAAATAGCAGTAGAGAATGTTCCCAGATGCTCGAATTTCAGCAGCCACACTGTTAAATTTTCTCTGACTTGGTTTTCAGCAAGGTCAAGCAACTCATTCCCAAACAATTTCTGGCACAACTCAGGACTTAGCACTGGGCTGTTCCCAGTAGGTGTTTGGGAGGATAAAGTAATTTAATATTGTGGATGAAGCCAGGCCTTAGCATCTGGCCTTGAGGCCAGAGACCAGTTCTGGGCATACTTAACTTACACTGAAGATCTTAGCTGAAGAAAGGAAAGCAATGTTTCTGGAGTGAGTACCCTTCTTTATAATGGAAATAAGCACTATGGAAAGCTTCTAAAGGAAGAAATAGCTTGCCTAATTTATGTGGGCTAAGACACCAACTTCAGTGACTGCTTTTGGGGAAAAATTTTATCAGTATGGGAAAACAGTATGTTACTTGTGCAATCGTTTCAACCTGGAGAATTACAGCCATTAGTTCTAGGACATAACTATGTTCATTAGAAGGAACGCAATTGAAGTAAAAGTCTATATCTCAGGCATTGTTCTTCAAAGAGACACAACTCACACTTTTATCCCATGACTCAGTCTCTCTCTTCTCCCACTTAGGCACTCCAATGATGAAATCAGACAAATTCAGATTTAGATTACATGGAAAACAGGATAATATTTCTTTTGGATGGACATTTTTTCCCTTTGACTTCTATTCATCATGAAATGTGTCCAGACATGGATTAACAACTTGTTGAATCCAATCAAGCAATCAAAGAAAATGGAGTTGGAAAGGGATTTTGAGAGCTCATATGGTGCCTTGCATAATACAAAGGCAGAATCAGCTCTGCTAAGGACATTGTGTACAGCTGTAAGAAAAAGAGCTTTTTAATGATGGTAATGCCACACTCTCCCTAGACAGTGTATTTTAGACCTTCACTATCTGACTCATTGGAATGTTTTCCTTAATAATTAATTTTAATCACCTTTGCAGCAATATAAACTCATTATTTTTTTCCCCATGAACTTCTGGCATCAAGAAATGACTGCTTTCTTCTGTGCAACTGACTAGATTTTAATTTAGTTTCCTTCTCAGATCTACTCTATTCTGGATTAAGCAAGTCTACTCCAGCTAATTTTTTTGAAAAGATCATGTTGCTAGTTTTATGATTTTTTGCAGGTACCATTACTCATGGGACTACACTGTCAGTTGAAAAAGTTCCCTAAGCCACAAAAKAGCAGACTGCCATCACAATGAAGAAGTTCATCTAATGGGGGAAAGGTAAAAAGAAAGGAAAGCCTTTCACTAACAGCATGGACCTAAATTTACATAAGCACTCAAGGAAACTTAAATGAAGAAAGTGATAGCTGCAGCTATCAAGAATGACAGTTTTGAATTAAAAAGCAAAATAAAGATTTTTAAAAATATATTTCTTTCTGCAAGACAATATACTAATTAGTGTGAATAGGCAGATCTGTTCTATGCTAGGTAAAATCTTAATTCCTTAAGGAACTTTTCTTTACTCTGTAATGAACTGTCCAGTATTGCCTCAAGCATCGATAAAGAAAAAAGTAAGAGTAACCTAGATAATCTCCACATTCCTGAATAGTTCCACACTGAAAAATCCACAAGATTCACACATTCAATATTTCTCCAGATTACTTCCGAAAGAGCTAAATATGCTTTAGGATGCCTGTTTAAAACTTTGATTAGAATTCCTTGCTTTTTTGGAGTGAAGATGGCATTTTAAATAGCTTTTCTATTTTCTGTGAGAATACCTTCATCACAAAAATCCAAATTATGATGAAGTGGTTTTCTTTTGAGGTATCTCTAACTTCACAGCTGAATATAGGAGTATTTATTTTCTCTAATGTTATTTAGTATATCATGCACAAGAGGAATGTGGAACATCTGGAGAGGATCCAGCACAGAGCTACAAAAGTGATTAAGGGACTGGAGCATCTATTGTATAAGGAAAGGCTAAGTAAGCTAGGCCTGTTTAGCCTGGAGAAGAGAAGACTGAGAGGAGATCTGATCAATATGTTTAAATACTTGAGGGGAGAATATAGGGAGAAGGGAGACAAATTCTTCTCAGTTGTGGCCAGTGATAGGACCAAGGAGTAATATGTACAAACACAGGAAGTTCCATCTCCATATGAGGAAGAGCTTTTTTACTGTAAGGATGACAGAGCAGTGGAACAGGCTGCACAGGGAGGCTGTGAAGTCCCCTTCTCTGGAGATCTTCAAAACCCACCTGGATGTCACCCTAGGTGTCCCTGCTGAAGCAGAGCGGGTTGGACTAGATGATCTCTAGCAGTCCCTTCTAACCTCAACCATTCTGTGATTCTGTGATTCTGTGATTCTGTGATATTCTTAGAAAATTTTGGGTAGGATTTCTGAGATTTCATAGTTGAGAGATAGATATGTAAAGTGGCTTGGAACCAGGTTCTTTGACTATAATTATATTAGTAAAATGGGCACAGATAGGACACAGGCCTAATAGAGTAATCTATATTGATAAATTACTAGTGTATTCCCTGGAACCCTTTTTTTCCCATACTAAATAACACTATCTAGTTGAGAAGAACTTGAAAGCTAACATTGGTCGAAGACCATTTGGAGAATCATAGAACAGTTGAAGTTGAAATGAACTTTTTGGATAAGCAGATTCAACTAGAGAACATTGTTCAGGACCCTGTCTGGATTACTTGAGAATACTTCCAAACAAGGAGACACCGCAGCCCCTTTGAGCAACCTCTGGAGTCCTAATCACCCTCAAGGTAAAGGAGTTTTTCCTCATGTTCAGTTCTAACTGCTTGTATTTCAGTTTGTGCCCATTGCCTCTTGTCCTGTCACTGGACATCACTGAAATGAGTCTGGCCCATCCTCCCTACACTATTCTTTCAAATATTCATTGATAAGATCCCCCCCATTAGTCTTCTCCAGGCTGAACAAGCCCAGCTTTCTCAACCTTTCCTCTTAAGAGAGGTGTTCCAATCCCTTCATTATCTTAGTAGCCTTTTGCTGGGCTTTCTCTAGTAGCTCCATTACTCTCTTGTACTAGAGAGACCAGGATGGACATAGGACTCCAGATGTTGCCTCACCAGGGCTTAGTAGGGGGAGAGGGTTACCTCCTCAACTTGGCAGCAATATTCTTCCTAATACAACCCAGGATGTCCTTGGTCTTTTTGATCACAAGCGTACATTGTTGACTCATGCTCAATTGTTTTTCCACCAGGACTCCCAGGTCCTTCTTTGCAGGACTTATTTCCAGCAGGTCAACTCCAGCCTATCTTGATTCCTGCAGTTATTCTTTTTCAAGTGTAGGACTATACACTTTCTTTTTTAAAAAATTMATGGGATTCCTCTCTGTCCATTTCTGCAGGTTGCCCAGGTCCCTCTGAATGGCAGCCCAGTTGTGTTGTATCAGCCACTCCATTAATGAATAAACTGAACAATACYGGACTCAGTATTGACTTCTGGGGGGCACTGCTATCTACAGGTAGTAGATACTGTCTACTGAACTTTACACCACTGATCACAACTCTGTGAGATTTGATATTCAGCCAGGTTTCAGCCCACCTCATTGTCCACTCATCTGGCCTGTGAGCAGTTTGGACGCAGCCACCTTGCTCTGAAAATATAAAAGATTTTGTTAGTATGGAGGTAGTATCAAACGTTCTCTAGACTTTAATTTGGATTCCAATGTAATCCACCACCATAAAAGGTAGGCAATCCTCCTGCTGTGGGACAACTCTTTTWTCAGCTAATGTTGCCTATCTGCAAAGAGATGTCTTCACAGTTCTGTAGTTTTGTGACTTCTCTTCCTTTTATGTCTACCTTTTCTAAATCCTTTCCGTATTCACAATTTCTGTTAATTGCAAGCCAAGTGTTAATCTTTATAGCCCATCTTATTGCGAGTCAGAATTCCGAGGCAAATGTGGATCTTGGAATTAGAAGTAAATTCAATAGATTTCATTCAAGTTAAATGATAACATAAAAAATATACATAGGACCTATTTTTTTTTCCAAGACTTTATACAGTTCCCTTGATGTTTTCAAATTCTCCTTGTTTTTAATTCCATAGTTTCAGGGAACTACAGGTAGAATGAAATTCAATGAAAGAGGAAATTCACTGCAAGTAGAGCTTGTTTATACACTTTTCAGTCCTAACCCCCAAATACAAAACAGCATTAGCAGTTTAAAATTACAGTGTTAACATTTTCTGTTTCTAATGTAAGCTAAACATTTCAGAAAGCTGTATTGCAACACACATTTGTTGTGTTTAACTGTAAGACATTAGAGATTTTATCTGTGTGTGAGCATGTTCTTAAATTTTGCTGCTGTTGCAGATATAGCATGTCTGTGAGATTCCATTGATCATCTCTCACCTGTCCTTGAAAAATATTGGGCCTGGGAGTTTTGTTGTATTTGCTCTGTTTTATTTTTCATATATTGCATGAACAGATTGCTGCAATGTTTACAAAATCAAAAGTCATGGGATGTACTGGAATTTCAGTTTTTAAAGACCGCTCCAGATAGCCAGAGATAGCTAAAGAAGTAGAGAGTTTATTTTACTTTGTATTTGAAAACATTTTTATTCATGGCAGTTAGCCTGATCCCTACTGAGAAAACAGAGACCTAATTCTGTCCTGCTTTATACAAGCAGAATTCCCAGTGACTTCACTGGGAGGTTTGCCTGAACAAGAAGCACAGAAGAAGGCACTATAAACTTTCCAGAATATCCATCTGCTTTCCTGTGAACTAATCTAATCTCTGTAGTTTACCAAGTACTTATATTGTAGCTCTGCATCAAAGTGCTTTGCAAATTATCACATCCATATGCACAGCTTTTGAAATCTTCCTAGAAGTCATTGTCCTGTAGGAACCAAAATATCTGGAAACTACCACATGCCCTAGGTTTTTCCTCATCCCGCTATATGGAGTTGACAGCTCTGTACATTGATTTTATGTTGATGAAAATAACTTCTCTTTTCCCATGACTTTACTACTAAGAGCTTCAGTTGGTAACAATAAGTGGATATCTTGGGTTCAGAGAATAGTAAATATAGCATAGAAAAACAAACCATTTCCAAAAATGTWTTTTTTTTTTTGTGGTTAGGATACGTTACACTATTCCACATTTTTGAGCTAGTTAGGACTTAGAGGAAAAAAAAAAAGAGAGAAATCTGAATGAGAAACTCAATTTTGGCAGGAGTACTAATGCTRGTTTTAAGGAATGAAAAACACAAGTCAAAAAAAAAGAAAGAAAACTTGATTTTCAAATACATATCAAATGAAGGGTAGATTATGGAGAAATTTGAAAACAGAAGTTAAAAAAGAAAGGGTAAAAAAATGGGTGCTGTCTTTTTTTTTTTTTTTAAAGATGGAGTGCAACTGGAAACAGCATGCAGCCAAAGGTCAGGGTCAAGAGTAATAGAATCCTGGCACTATGTGCTAGTTTATCTTCTACATGATGAACTCCTGCCAAGCCATATACACAATGTCGTACAGCAGGGAAAAGTGTCTGATGCATCTCCAGAGTATTTATGAGGGCTTCTGTTTTGAAGATAGTTTCTTAGGTAACAGAATAATAACATAATGGGACTATTTCTCATATATCAGGGCCGCTTTTTTTTTTTTTTTTTTTTTTTNTTTTTTTTTTTTTTTTTTTTAATTCCTTTTTGGCTTATTCTGCAAATTGAACTGTGATAACTAATTCCTCCTTCCTGGACTCCCAGTTTTAATGGGATTCTATTTTATTTAAATTTATTTTATTTATTTTATTTTATGATTTACTTTAAGAGAAAGATTTCTGTGGTAACAGTACAAGAGCTGATTCAAATAAGAGAAGTCCTGCTCAGCACCTTCAGAAATGAATAGCTGAGCTGGAATGATAGGCATTAGCAACATTTAAAGGAGATGAAAGAAGATCTTGACTAAGTTGTTGCTTCTTGAAATGTTTGTCTTCCTGTCTCTCATATAGTACTGTGCATTATGCTTTGTTTCTTTTAGGCATGGTGGTGTATTTATATTCTGCTTGCTAAGCCTTCCTCCTCTGTACTGTTAGAGCAGGATCTAGTAGTTTGTTTTTCTACATTTCCCCTTATTTAACGAATATATAAATATTCCAAAACTAGATTTAGAAAACAGTTTATCTAAAGCATATCACATATTTTTAACCAAAAATCTTGCAGGTGTACAGCATGAAATGCAAAAAAACAATAAGTCAGATTCTGACCCAGCACTGGGAAAAAAATATCTTCATTACTGGAATGTGGATTAAACTCACAGCAGCTGCTCTGTAATATTTATATTTCAGCCTCTCACGAACTTTTATTAGAGGGCAAGAGACATCACATTAACTGCAGCAAAAGAAAATTCATGTAATCACCTAACTAAGAGTAGACTATGCCTAATTTTCTAGCTTTACTACTGTTCTCTTCAACTAACTTTTCCATGTGACGTTACCTGAGAGGTAAGGTAGCACATAACGTGAGATGATACCAATTTCAAGGCTTTGATTTCAGTAGGAGAATCCATTGTGTTTAAATTCTTGCAACCACCTATAACAAAAACATCAGATACAGGCCTGGTTTAACTCCAGTAAATGAGCTGCTTCAGTGAGACTCGTTAGGTCATAAAGAACTAACTTTATATGAGTCAGGAGAGCCCATAGAAGCCCTTAAGAACTATAAGTGCTGAAAAAGGACTTCTTTTGTTCTCAAATTCCAACCTGAAGCTGAAATTCCATCAATGGATTTTAAAGTAGATGAACTTCAAGAAGTTAGTAAGGAAAATAGGGTTCAACATTAGAAATTAATATGTCAGGTKCATGGAGAGATTTATAACACAAAGCAATTTAATGAAAACTTCAGGTAAGCCAGGACACTCTGTATTGTTGTTACCAAGAAGTCAACATTTGAATGAGCATGTTCTGTTCCTCTCTCTTCTTCAGTCAKCTTCCAGAACTCAGATCACCAGCAACAGCATCAAAGCAGGGAAGTGACTGTAAAGTTATGATACATATTAAAACTACAAGTGGTGTCTGTCTTGAGCTTGCCTGTCTCTCAAGACGCATTTGCTCCTCTAAACTGTAAGACCTGGAAAGACTATGACTCCCTGCATTATCTGAAGCTTTATCAAATTCAAACCGCTATTGGAGTTCTCCATCCGAAAGAAGCACTCAAAGGTTATAAATTGCACATTAGCTGAAATAAAATCCTGCACTTGAATAATTCTTGGGAGTGATACAGTTAGCTCTGTGGGCAGCTTACAATTCAATTTGTAAATTCAATCTGTATTCAATTCTGAGGTGTTATTGGTACAGGGAATCAAAACACAGATTCTGCAAGATAAAGTAATACCAGGGAGGAGAAAAAAAAAAAAAAAAAAAAAAAAAAGGATTTTAGGATTTTGAAATTCCTTGTTTATCCCTCTTCAGGTTGACATTGGGTAGACATGAGCTTTTAGTACCACAGTTTGAAGGAGAGTACTCCTTCTCAAACTACTGTTTGAGAGGTTCCTTGAAATGGATAGCTCCTTCATTAAATGACATTTTTTTTTAAATCTTATTTAAAATCTTCTTAAAAAGATCTTATTTAGATTTTTTTTCCAAAATAAGTGAATTTAAGATGCATATTCTGTTTCTTAATATACYTTTTACTTCAAGATTTGCTAAGATTTGCTCTTAAAAATCTTTTGCTAAGAATTTCTTTTTCTTGAGTGTAAATATTTTTTTCAAAAGCAATATAATTAAATCTTTCCTTCTACCATACAATTTTTAAGTAGATGGCTATGCTGTGAAGAGCAATGATTCTTGTATGAAAATAATCTTGTTCAGCTTTGTAACATAAATGCTAAACTGCTAAATCTGCTTTCCTGACCCAAAACCACCTCTTGAGAGTCTCAGGCAGAGCTCATGACCCACATTGAGTTCTATTCTGAATCTCAAACCAATAAATTTTGAGATGATAATAAAATATAGCAAATTCAACTTTCTTAGCTTGAAACTGAAGTTGAACACTATTATAATCAAAGGAATGTACAGAAAAGATAAATTGAAATGTTGATGGCTTTGTATACAACTCAAAAAGCAGTGTTTCTCTTGACAGTGAACGCTGCTGCTGATTACCAGTGAGGGTTAATCTTGCTAGCTGTTGCAAAAGTCTGTGTCCAAAATGTGCACAGAGTAATGCTGGCTCTAATTATTACACTATATGGAGAGATCAGTCAACTTTATTCTGAGCAATTCACTAACTTTTCTTTTGTGTAAACTTGGCACAGAAAGACTTTTACTATTGAACTAAATAAAACCCTCAGCACATGGCCATGGCCCAAGGGGATACTTTATCATTTGTATATAGAGAGACATTTGATTATAGCTTAATTATACAATATGCTGCTATTTATTTTCAATCAGTCTACAAACTCCATAATTGTGGATTATTTACTGATGAACTACTTACAATCCATTATTCTATTATGTTAATGTATTCAAATCCGAAAACATACGAATGTTTAATAACTTAGTTTAAATAAGTTGAGCTTTTATTGGTCTTCAAGAAGAAAGATAGTAGAAACTGACAATTTGGTAAATCAGAATTATATGACAGTGAAAACAAGTTTTGTTTGGTTTCATTTTTTAAGTTTATAAAAATTGTGCTCAATTTATCATATCATTATTTGCTACTGTACTTCTGGTTGTCATCTTCTCTGGATGGTATTTAATCAATTGCAGAAATCAAACATGTAAGATACTGGACAACATTTCCCAAAGTTCTAAACAGTGGGATTTTCCAAATCATATAAATGCTTCCTAATTGCCCCTTTTGACTYCTAATTTTGAAATTATAAACATAAGCTTTCCCTCTTCTCTCACTCCCTTACTCAGTTTCTCCTTACCCACAGAGAGAATTACTTGCAATATTTGGGATTTAGCCAGTTCATTTTCCTGAGTTCTCATAGGGCTTGAAGTTCATCTTCATCTTCTGTGAAGGGACCTTAGTCAAGGGGCTATAGACTCTTATGAAGCGGCACTTTCCTGAAATACAAAAATTTTAATAAATCACCGAGTCACAGAGGAAAAAGCTAGAATGACCAAATAATATGGAGGCTGAAGTGCTGCATGGGGAGGCTTGGGTGCTAGAACTTTATTGCATGCATTCTGAAAATTGTGCATCTGTTCCAAAACAATCCAAGAAAATATGGATTAGAATAATTTATAAATGAGATAATTCAGTAACCATTATTTTTGCTGGGGAAAGAAAGGGAGAGAAAAACTGAAGATAGGTGGTCCACTTCTGCATGATTTTGTCAGAATGAATTGATTTGCATCACCACAAAGCATTAGGAGAGGCACTGGACTCTCACAGTTAGGTAAAGAAAGAGTATGAAGTCTGAAAAAAGGATATAAAAAAAATGGATTCTGAAGCACATTTTGGCTTCTGAACAAGGGATAGAACTTTTTTTTTTCTTCTAATAAGAAGACAAAAAAAATAAAGTATCAGCCAGTTGCATACTATTGACGTGATGGTAGACTATTTTGGCAATGAAATAAAATCAGGACTCTGGATTCCCTAGAGTGAGAGGACCACAAAAACTCATTATTGGTTTCATTGGCATGAATGAAGATACATATAGCTAAAAATTCATAGAGCTAAATTTATATAAAGACTAATTGATAACCTGCAAGACAGCTTCCTACTAAAGCTCTTTAAAATTTCATCCTATTGACAAAGACAGTAATTTTGAATTAAACATATCAGGTAAGAAAGCAGGAGACCTCACCCAACGACTATTTCTCAGATTAACTTTTCTTTTATGACTACATAGAGCATTCCTCTATAATGTAAGCTGTAGAATAGGACACAAGATTTATATGCTAAATTAAGCATGTAAGTATGACAAAGTAAATCACTCTTTTAATATAGTAATAAAACATTATATTAAGGCTTCAATATAAATGGCTTGTACAGAGAGGTTAGTAATTGTATACTGGATATTAAAAGCATAGTACATACTTTAGTAGTATTTGTTATGTATGGTTACAAGCACATTAGTAGGTGTTATTGATCTGTTCATTCTATAATAACCTCTAAGAGATGATTTACTATTTACTAAAATGGTTATTGCTCATGTATCAACTCTTTAGACATTATTTATAGGTGTGCCATAATGTTAAGGGAAATGACTATATCAGGTATTACAGACCAATACTGTAGTTATTTCTGCCTGTAGGTTTATCAAAACTAGTTCATTAACACATGGACAAAATTTTTTAATAATTTTAATAATTYAGAGTTAAAAAATAATTTAGAGTTCAGATGAAAATAAAAATAATAACAATAAGTATTTCAAAGATTCTGAAATAAAGTATTGTAGAACTACAGTGTTCACTGTATTTAAACTATTTCCCATAGGCTAAAACAATAAGTCACACAGGGGGCCACATTACTGTCTTGTTTTGCAAGGGAAAAAAAAGAACAGCTGATTTTGCATTTTCTACACCACCTTTGTTCCCACTGGGATGTACACAGTAGATCTGACTAGTAATGATGAGTGTGAGCTTCAAGCTAACAGCACATAAATGTCCGATGTGTTTCAAGACTGCCAAGGCACATCTCTCTTGTTATGTTTGTCATATATTCAGAACTTCTAGTTCTAGTGAACAGAACTTCTGAAAGCAAAAATTCTCTGGCAGCCTGAAATCCAGAAAATGTGAGAAAATGTAGTAGAATTGATGCCAGGATTTGTGGTGTGTTTTTATGTCCRTGAGTCCATGTGCTTACAATGTATGACATATTACATATACATAAATACATTCACATGAATTTTAATTTAGTTACAGTTCTGATAACTTTAAAAATGGTCCATATACAAACAAAAAATAATATAATACTTCTCTTAAATAGCATAGCATTTCTGCCATTTAAAAGCAAAGTGTTTTTTACTATTTAAAATGATGATTGGAAAATGATGAAATCAATGTGTTAATCAAGAAAGGATTAGCAAAGTACCCTCAGAAAATCATTATCCAACCCTTATTTTCAATGCATATTGAAAATTTAAGCACTAAAAGGCCTGCAAAAATCTGTCATGTTTTAAGGAAGTGATGCTTTAGGGATGAGTTTTATGGATTTCAGTAGAGAGAACTAACATTTAAAAAAAAAAAAAAATCACAAAATTTTGTCCAAGCTGAACATAAGGTGAATGTCTTTTCCAGCTGCACGTATGATCAGCATAATTTCAAGCACTTTTGATTTCTGAGCCAAAATGACTAGGTAGACAGGTATAGCTAAGTTTTCTTTCTCATCTTCACCTTCAGGAGACAAGACTAGCATTTTAAAATACTTAAAATATTTAAAATTACTTTTGGATTTTCATCTTAAGATCAGCAGTTTAAAATTTGGCATCTAAGCTCCCCTAGTTCTCTAGGTTCCTTCTTCAGTGAGAGAAGAATGCATCATTCTCCAGAAGGCTTTTCATTCTTTAGAAACAGAATGAATTCTGCTGCTGGAGAAGCTCCTGTATAATTCTTCATTTTCAGTGACAGTGGAATTTTGAATAGGTACCATTAGGTGAAATGAATGCTGTCTTTTACTCTATTTTACTCTATTTTTCCTTCTGCATTTTATTTTTTATTTAAATCTTTTTTTTTTTATTTACACATGGTTCTAGATAAGTCTAAATAGGACATAGGTGATTTTGATTCATTTACTGGTTAAATAGAAAATATATTTTAAGCAGATATTTTCTTTTATTCTTCATCCTTTACCTATTTTCAAAATGACTATGCTTGTAATTACTAAAATAACATTTCATCCTTATTATTGTTTGTCTTCCTAAACATTTTTATGTGCTATCTTTCCATTTACCATCTCTTATAATTGCTGTTCCCAAAACACTTCAATTGGATTCAAATTACCCACTTTGGTTTTCAGAAGTGAATGTTTTGGGGCTAAATTCTCCACTTAAATACCCCCTTTATGCCTCACCACTGAGTTCCCTGCATGTAACAGATCTCAACGTGGCCCACAGCATTTTTGGGTTATATCTTGGCCATTAATCTTTCTTTATTGCAGTATGTTAAACAAACTGTTAAAAATAATGGTAGCTGGCAATGAAAAAGTGTGGTGCCCTTTAAGAGGCATTGTTTGCACTGATATTTAAAGATTTCTAATTCTCTGGGGTCAGGAAAGTAACGTTTTCATGTTTTTACAAGTCGTTTCGCAGCAAGTCTTATATTGTCCAGAAATGATGTTTAAAGTTTCAATAGCTTCTGGTTCTCTGTGCCACATCACCTTGCAATTGCCCTCAAATTGTTTCTGAATCACGTTTCCTCTGGCAAGGAGTGGTAACCCTCATTTTATATTACATTGTACAATGTACAGTGCTCGCACCCCACTCATAACAATGTTAATGTCAGAATGAAAAATGATAAAGCATAAATTAAATAGCAACCATATGTTTTCTGTAACATATCTTTTTCTTTTTTCTTTCTTTCTTTTTTTTTGTTTTTTTTTTTTTTTTTTTTTTTTTTTTTTTTTTTTTTTTTGTTTTTTTGTTTTTTTGTTTTCTGACCCAGGTAAACAATTTCTTTATATCCCCTGCTTAGATCTGCATTGCATCCCTCAGATTTGCCTCACAAGCACCAAAGTACAGACATCTTGCATGTGTACAGACAGCTGAACTTGAACGTCTGTTAACATAAAGTGATAGTGCTCATTGCCCCCAAACAAGCTTTTCCTTTTAACCAAAAGCTTGTTAAATAACGTATCTTCCATCAGGCTATGGTCATTTTAAAGCTTTACAAACAAACTTAAGCTTCCAGTCCATGTTATGACAAAGAACAGTGAATCTTTCCATGGGATTAATCTAGTAAACCCTTTGTAAATTATCTGAACAAATAAATGTTACAAAATTCTACTGGTTGGGCTCCCCACCCTCCTCCTCCCTCAGACTCCACTGGCAAGCGGAAGTTGCTCTGTGTATATCACATTCTCTGAATAGAAGGCCATCCAAAAGCTACAGAAATCATTACAATAAAACACAAGTCACTAGTTTCYTCTGGTGCAGGAGGGAGGATTTCCATGGGTCGAGGTCCTCTCTGTGCATGCAGCTCTGATGTGGTGGAGCACAGGCCAGCTGGTGGGCCAGAGTCATCAAATTATTTTCTCCTGGATGCAATTTTCTTCTTTTCCCCTGGAAGACAGTCTTTGAATCGTGGCCACTCTTTGCTTGCAGCACACTGGCTGCTCTGATGATGTGAGCAAGCGCAGTGTGCTGGTCCTTATGGAGCAGCTGGACACTGGGTGGGATGGATCGATCTTCTGTTGCATTGCTGTAGATTCTCTAGTCTGATCTCACATCTCATCTAAAAGYCATCCTTTTTGCCCTCCCCAGAATGTTTCCTTTGCTGTCCTTCCTGCCTGCTTCACAGCAACCTTTAGCCAAGCGCCCAGTCAATAATAATAATAATAACAACTTACAAAATCTTGATTCCTGTGTGTCATCATATTTGTTCCCTCTGTGCTCATTTTTGCCAGCTCCTTGTGCTCATATATTTGTTTTGCTAGCTGTTCATGGCAATTTGTCCTGGCTACTCCCATGTGTGGTATGATTTTTTACTAGAGCATAGTGCTGGAGAGAGAGGGACAAGCCTGGTTACAAGTCATATCACTGCACCAGTGAAAACTGCAGTAGCAATTAACTAAGAAGTGGGATTGATTTCCCAAGCAGCACAACTGCATTAGATTCAGTTCTGTTTGGTCTGGTACACCGGCTTTGCACAGTTAGATGTAAACTGAGAGTGAGATTCATGGCAGTCAAATACAGTTAGGTGATTTACCTCACAATAGGAAACAGGGATGTCCAAAGGAGACATTTTAAGATGGAAAAAGAAAAGCTTCTGGAAGTACTTAAATGTCACCTTTGATTATAGGTATAGTCTAGAGAACAAGCTTGGATTGGTGCTTAGCTTTCACGTGGCTGAGTTAGGTGAGCTCAATCCATGCTGCGTACCTATGACATCTAGCACTTATTCCTTACTTTCCAATAATTATCTTAGCACTGAGATGTTATTCAAATTTAAGTTTTAACATTTTAATGCTTTAGTGKTTTTTTTCAGAATTGTGCTCTTGCTTTTTTTCCCTGTATCAGACAATTTTTACATGAACATATAATATGAACATATATTATGACAAYTAATTATCACACAATATTTATATGAGCATATAACATATGTTAACATATGTTAACATTAACATATAACATTTATATTGACAAAACAATTATTTTTTATATTATGCTAAACTATGATYTACTTGGCTCTCCAGGCAATATGTCAGTGCTTAGGACTGTCAGAAGAACAGAAAGTCATGACAGACTATTCAAGAGTGAAATCAATATTCTTTGGTTTTGGCTTTGGATGCCATGTAAGAGGTCCTAATATTTAAAAAATAAATGAGAAATATTAAGCTATATAGTACAAGAATAATGAAGAGAAAGAGCTGTAAAACAATTCTATATTAAATGTCATGTATTCAAMAAGTTAGACTGATTAGATTAAGCCACAGTATTTGTAAGGCTTGCATAAGAAAGCAACCTTACTTATAAATATATATATAATTTTTTTTTTTCTCGTAGAGAAAAAAGCACTATTAGGGAAAAATATTCTAGGTATTGACTTATACATAAATATATATTTTTATATAGAAATATATTTTACAATTCGTGTGTACAATATTAAAGACTTGTCTGAAATATGCACTTCAAATCCTAATCTAGACTTGAAAGCCTATTTGGACTTTAAGTTCTACCTATAAACAAATAGGTTTCAAGGAGAATGTTATTTAATTTGGCTAGAATTATCAAAGCAGCCTGGAAAAATGATAGATACAAAATTCTCTCTGATTTTAACTGTGCAACTGTATTAAACATCTTGGAAAGTCCCATCCTTTCTAACATGGAATTGGAAACTGGCTGGGTAAATATTGGCACCCTGGGACACCTTTTAACTCTTTAAACAGATTGAGATAGATATTTCTTTGACGCAGTCCTATTTCTTTGTAAAGAAGGTGCAACACTCTACTTCTCTGAGCTCTGAGCTCAGGAACATTCACTAGGGAGATTTCACTGGGCTTCTTGTTTCCTCCTCTTACTAAGAATCATTCAGYCAACTCTGACCAGGAAGAGATCTTTCTCTCATGGACACAATCCCATTTCCCTCTCTGAGACTCCCTTGACTTACTGTTCACTTCTGAATCTTTTTTATTTTTTTTTTCATCCTTACATTTTTCTCTCAAATCCATATCAGTGTAACTGAATCCCAACTCTGCATTTAGCAAATCACTCCCCCTCTGGGCAATATAGCCAGCTTGCACATCGCTTCCTCTGGGTGGAGGCACCTATTGCCTCAACTATCCCTTCCAGAAAGGAGCTCTGATTGCATTATAAACTCACTGTAAATGAAAAACAGCTGTTATACACCCCAGTGAGGTTTAACTCAGCTTATCATGGTAGGAGTTGATGCTCCTMGCCCATTGTTTTCTGCTTCGTTTTTCTGCAAGTCATCCCTCACTCTGGTCATAAAAGTGTCTGTGTGAAATTTGGTCAGAAATAAGATTAGTCCTATGAATGTCTGCGCTGCATATGGACAAGCACCGTGCAGGTTTGCCTGAGCCTCTCCTGTTATGTAGGCTTCTGCCCACGTGTCCACATGCTGAATTGGCTAGAGAGATAACCTGAGTGCTCTCAGAAAAAGGCAGGGGATTGACACAGTCCTTTCATTAGCAACATGGAACAAGTCCTTCCAGCACAGAACTAGATTGACATGAGCTGGTGTTTTGGCCTGCTAGATATGGGATCGTCAGAGTATGCTATAGCTCTAATACAGCATATACAATATCCTACAAGACCCACAGCAAATGCCATCATCTTTCTAATGATTAACTCTTTAAAACGTTAATACTGATGCTACCCAAATATGCAAGGGTATCCTTGCAATTACTGTATGACCTCTGCCATTTTTRGCCAGAATATTATCTGCATAGACACTCACTGCTCACAAATAGCTAGACAACTCTGAATAGAGACTGCAGCTTAAACAGTCAGGCAATTTTATTCTTACAAGGGCTGTGTAGAGACACGGAGAAAGACTTATCTCTTTTTCCAGTCTTTGGATGCCCTTTCTGTCTTTGTCTTGCTGGAAGACAAAGCTGTGAGCATTGGCGCTTGCTGCCAGCRTGAGATTATTCCATGCCTTGAGTTAAACACGTAAGCATTCAAAGGATTGAGGGCATCATTCCTAAAGCTTCAATAAACTTTACAGTAGAAATAAGTTTCCCTTAACCTCATTTATTTAAACAATCCATATTGTTTTATATAGAGGAAACTATCCAATGCAAATATGGCTAAATATTTTAATGGTTTATGCATTCATTTTTGAAAGTTTTCTTTCAATTTGTTAACTTTTGTTCCTTTGAACTGGCTCAACCTACTCATTTAATCCCTTGAGCTTTCAAGGGACAGCTTGCAGAAAGTTATATACACAAATATAACAAACATTTCAAATAAAGCACAATGCATAAAGCAGAGAAAGAGAAAAATTTGACAACAGCTGCTAGATTTAACACTAATAGTTTTGAAAGATTTTGGCTTAAAGGTTAAGAGTATCTTATGACAATAAGCAGACTTTGTATATAATGTCAACAGCCCTGTTGCAACATGTCCAGTTTTAATTTATTCTTGTTCGCTTGCATAAGACAAATAATATAATTATGTATGTCTGGTTCATGACATTCAAGTTGGAAAAAAATCAAGTAAATCTTCTTTTTTTTTTTTTTTTAAGAATAGCAACTTCTAAATCCTTTGGCCCACGTCCCTTATTAACATTAGAAATATTTTTGTCTGAAAGTGATAACTTGTAATTTTGCAAGTATTTATTTATTTTGATCAGATTTCATCTTTTTGAGCCTTTTTGCTTCTGAATAAGCTAGCTGCAACTAGCATTCTCCTTAGTATGTCTTTTCTTCTTTTGCATTCACAGAATGCTTTATATGTAACCAATCTCCAGACTAGAAAAAAAATATAAATAAATAAAATGAGACAGACACTGAAGATCTAAAGATTTCAGTCATGAAATTATAAAGCCTGATTTGAACTAGTTAGACATGTTGATCTTCTATTAATTTCATTGGTGGAGCTCTTTGAGATCCTTTTTACATGATCTTAGATGACTGGTATAAAGTGGGCACTCAGCATAAACTAATTATGTCATCTACTATTATACACAACATGAGGAATCAGATACCTCTACAAAACCACGGACACGTATTTCTTTGACGCTCATGTGAAGATGCAATACTAAATACTGGAAGTGCTTGTATCTTTCCTTTTATTCTTAATGGAATCCACTTCATTAATTTCTTTCGATATATAGCTTTCAGGTAGCTTTAGGTAAGTGATATGAYATCCATTCCAGGTGGAAATAAGGACCCTTAACATGAATTAATGTATCTATTTTGAATAAAAATAGCAATCCATTTTAACAGTTTCAAATAATGCTTTTCAGTCCTGAAATCTGTGTTYATTTTTAAAATGCATTTATTTTACATTGAAGACCACTCTGTCTTTGGTGGAAAATTTCCTGAGTTAGACCAGATTAAATGAAATCAAAATCTCAACAAGGAAAAGAATCTGATAATACAAAGATGGATGGAGAAAATAAGGTCTAAGTCAGAATACATAGGCTTAGTATGAAATGTGCATGGAGAGTTTGGAAAGTACACTAGTGACATGTAACTATGTAATGATTCCAAAGTATTTTCTTTTGGATGATATTAAGATTTTATAAAACAAACATATGCTCATGCTAATACTGTTTTGAAGTAAATGTATTAATACAAAAATGTCCAAACAAATGTGCCAGATTTCCTCAGGGTCTAACTCCCATAGCAGCAGCAGAAGTAGTCCAGAGTGTTTGAATCACTTTCCATAGGAGCGTACTTACCATGCCAAGAATCAAAGCAGAGCAATGAGTGGCTGTGGCAGCACAGGAGACTCTGCAACACAGGACCTGCAAGAGCCCGGATCAATCCCCAAAAGGAAGGAGTCCAAGTGTGCTTCTCCTTGGGTGCTGGGCACACCATGACTGGGAGCATCAAAACCAGCAGTTTTGCTTTACAGGAAGGCATTACCAGAACAGGAAAAGTCTCTCGTCTGTGAGAAGGGAGGAAGAGARAGGCTGAACAGTGAAAAGATCTATGCCTTTGTGGTCACTGTCACCACGCAGAAGCCAAAGACATCGCCCTTGACACAAGGGATGGATGGGGCAGGGCAATGACTCAACCAACACTTTTAGCAACAAACATGCTCCTTCAAACTCCATGGATCTGCACTGATTCGAGTAAATTTACCCCACTTCTATTCACAGACATGGATCTACTAGAGGACAGACAGAAGAGATAAGAGAAGAAATAGAAAGGCAACTCTAGCTGCTCCCATTGCGACTCATTAGTTTAGTGCATAAAAACTGGAGTGCAAAATTCACTGCCTCTTCCTTCATACTGGGACTTTGTCCTGTCCAAGTAAATTCAATATTTTCCCCCCAAATTCAGATATTCCTTAAGCAAAGTTTGTGGCTTGCATATTTTTGTGAAAATGTACGTGTAGATACATATATTTATTCATACATATACATATTTCCATGAAAACAATATTTTTATTCCATTTCTGTCATTTATTTCCAATTATTATTTACCTTTTTTTTATAATAAATTATTTTGAATCCTTTTTTTTTTCCCCAGCCTTTTCTTGGGTAAAATGCTAAATGGCTTTTCTTACTTGATTACTTGTTTTATAGAAGTCAAACTGAATTGTTCAATCACTTTAAATCCTCAGTCAGCAGCAAGTCATAGAGTTATAAAATGGTACTGTTGATGGAGCAGTCCAGCGCTGATAGCACAGCTAATGATTCCAGATCTAGCAGATCTACTTTTAGATTAGATTTCTGCGCTGCGGTCCTTTTACCTGCCCGTAAAATATAAGTAGTGCTTACTAAAAA
>NW_020455632.1:4558417-4688055 GCF_003342845.1 Nothoprocta perdicaria
AAAAAAAAAAAAAAGCAGTCCACTTAGGAAGTCTCTTAACAGCTTTTCTCTGTGCTTAAATGTACATTCCTTTAAGTACCTGTTAATTACTTTACTGTGATGATGCGCACCTGTACAATGTCAGTCTACCCACAGAGTCTGCCCATCAACCATTTACTGCCCCCGATTCACAGTCTCGAGGTCTAGCATTAACGTCCACCGGGAATTATGTTTTAGTAGCACAAGAGTGTGCTGGAGATGCTTTAATGGCTGTTGGAGTGAAGTTGCTATAATGCCCGCATTGTTGTTCTAGCCGGTGCACAGCCCTGTTACTCTGAAAGTTATGGCATTAGCAAGCTCCAGGTCATCTGCACTTAAATCACATGCACGTATCTGAAATGTTGATGTGGTAACTGGTAGCAATGTATATAATACTTTTAACCTCTTATTTGGTGGATGCTTAGAGGTCAGATTATATGGAGTGTGCACGTATGCCTCAGCCTTTACTGCGACAGCGAGCTTTGCTGATTTTAAGTGTCATCATAAATTTTGCCTTGCACAGCTCAGCACAGCCCAGAGGCTCAAGGAGAAAGGGCATGAGCAAGTTTCATTAAAATCCATGTATGCCTCCCTGCATATCTGCTCAAGTCTTACTAGAAATGTGCTCAAACAAGTGGAGGTGGAGGGTACAGTCATCCCTTCTTACACCTTGGTCTCTCCTGTACAAACCTTTTCCTTCACACCCACAGGTAGACGTGCACATGTAGTCACATATGCACATCACATCAGAGGAAAACAAYATGGGAAGTTTGTTGAAACTTCATTTTCTTATGTGTCCTGATGATCCCCTCCTCAACCATGACTCTCTAGGACACTGAGCACTACCACTACCACTACTTAGTGAGAACTACCAAGTCTCCTGGAAAGAGCTGTTTTCGAGTTGAGTGCCCAGGCACCACAGGCCTTTATCAGAATTATCAAAGTTGGAACCACAAGGGAAAAATATTCTGTTTTCTTTTAGTGGGTTTATTTATTTACTTTTGGTGAAGRTGTACAGGCTGCAGCATCATAGTTKGGAAGAGGTAGAAGGAAAATAAGCAATTTCTAATGGTTCTGGAGACTATAAAGCTTCCTGGCAGCACTTTTAACATGAGCTGACTGGAAAGATTGCATATTTCCCATAGAAAACAAACAAAACAAAACAAAAACAAACAAACAAACAACAAAACAAGCTTTCTCAAACATGACAACAACAACAGGAAAAATCCCTCTCCAGTCCTGCCTCCTATTTTGCAATTTTCCACTGAAAGATCGGAGAGTTCAAAATATTTGCCTAAACATCCAAATTTCCTTTTCAATAAAAAATCAGTTTTTCTGTAGAACTCTTCTACAAAGAAAATTTWTCAATCATTCCCTCTGTCTAGTTTCCAGTCAAAAGTAATCTAGAAGGGAAATATTTTAACTGATACCATTTATAATATCAAGAGCTTGACTGAAGAAAGAATTTGAACACTTTGGGGCATCTGATCTTAACCTAGAATCATGGAAATAGRACTCTTCCTCATTAAATTATTTTGTATTCAAATGGTGTATTCAGATATTACCTCTCTCAGCTAGTAAAAAATTATGGAAACTAAGCACTTCTAATCTGATTTCAAATGACTTTCCCTTTTATCAAAACCATCGAAGTAGAATTTTTAACAGATGGTATTTTCACTACTTTAAATTTTTACAGAGAATGAGCTAAACTTATTCACAGGGGCGAAGGGAGAGGCAGCTGTGGGGGGACATAGGAAGGGAAAGGAAAGGAGAAAGGAGAAGAGGTTATCATAAGTGCTCAGTACAGATTTTTTCCCACAGGAAAAAAAAAAAAAAAAAAAAAAGAGAGAGAATTTTACCCTAGGTTTCAATGGGATCGGAGTTACAGCAGTGTTCAGCACTATGGAAAAAAATCACACTCCCCAATGTTATTAATATGAGTCATAATTAGAGATGGAACATTTGATCCAAACCTCAATTAACTTCAGGGAAATTTGGATCCAAACTTTATGACTTGAATTTATTTGCACGCTGGGCCAAAACAGAACTCCTGACCCAGTGCTGTCCAATCCTTCCCCCACTAACAAATCTTTGGGGGAATTAGAGATGCATATCTGGTTCAAGATCTGACAGTTATGGTTTGGACCATGTTTGAAAGTATATTTAAAAAAAAAAAAAAAAGAGCACTTTCCACCTTAAAACAGCATTTTTACTTTAAAAGATGTATCTGTACAGAAGRAATGTGCTACCAATTTCTTAAGAAGGGCCCAATGCAAGCAACTGATAAGCTTTCTCCAACATATTTTCCAGTAAGATGAAAATACTCACATATTACTTGTGTTCCCCCAAATTCCTATCTTTCAGTTCAAAAATCTCTCCCTGGGTTACCAGGTGCATTTTCTGACTGGGTCAGTGAACCTCAGGGCTTGATTCTTTTTCTTGGTCAAGTAGAATCACACTGATTTCTTTAGATTGCTCATTAAACAAGCCATGACTCAAACTGAGGATATGCAGTTATGCCTTTAGCAACACAGCAGATCTGGAAAACATTCCTGGTTTTCTAAGAGCATGTGCTGTTTTATAAGAGCATGTTACAATCTGAATATGGGATTCCCAAGAAGGTTTAGGAGAAGGCTCAGATGGTTATATATTTAAAGCTCCACTCTAAATTTACTAGAAAATTGTAACATTGAAAGGATTCTAGAATGTATTAGAAAACATTTTTTTGCCACAAGGCAAATTAGCTAAAACAATAAAATGTGACACCAAACATAATTGAATGCTAYCCTGTTTTATGTACTCTGTGTCAGATAGATTATGACCTGATATATTTTTCTCCCACTCTCTCTAGCAATCTTTTTCAAAATTACTGCAAAATATTGTCTTTAGGTAGCCAGTCATCAGTTATTTATGAACAATATTTTACTAAAAAAATTTAAACTGTTTGCTTGAGTTATAAATTCCACGGAGGATTGTGCAAAAGCTTTTTTTTTTTTTTTTTCCACCTGTATAAACAGTGAATGATTCATTAAATCTTGGGTATTTACCAACACACTGAGGAGGCAACATCATCTGCAGAATAAAGCTTTTGCTCAAGAAGCATTGTTACTTTTTGTTCATTTTTGTGCCTTAGTGCTCAGCTCAGCACTTCTCACCCTGCCTGTCTCAGTTTCCCATGTGGTGACTTGGTATTTGCTTGGTATTTGTCTTCTTCAGAAGCCTCTTCCCTTCCCTTCCCTTCCCTGTGCATAAGAGATTCTCTGAGGTCCCTTCCAACCTTAAGCATTCTATGATTCTATGATTCTCCTGGGAGTTGTACTTTAATACTTTTGATAGCAACCTCTTTGATTTCAACTTCGGTGTTCACAGTTGAYGGTAAGCCTCTCAATAAAGTGTTTCCAGAGCATGGCCTAAGTAGGACAGAGTATGGAAGAGATGGCAGGACCTTGCTTTTAGTACTAAGCAGAGAAAACACTTGATTTTTCATCTACAAGGCYGGAGCAATGAGTAATATTCCAATGGACTGATTTGATAATGATGGCCTTACGTAATGTAATAGATGAATACCAAGTCTTTGTATTTAGGGAAAATACAGAACAATTTTATTTGTGAACATTTTACTAATGACTGTCATTATTGGGAAAAAAAAAAAAAAAAAGGCAAAGACATTAATTACATGAATTAGCAAAGGTCCTGATCATCTTATATAACAACATAATCTGATTCCTCCTGTGTTCTGTGGTAAGCCCATTCTTTTCAGCTGAATTATATCAGCCTGACTGACTGCATCAAAAGGAAGATGAGAGGTACAGTGCTCAAAGCAGTGCACCACAGACCACCTGGTTCTGTAGCATAAARACCACGACTTCACAACCTGAGTTTCATGTTTTACGGGCATCTRTGCATTAATTGTGCATATTCCCATGGGTGAACACAGGCAAACAGGTTCTGGTTGTGCTTTGGAGTGGCAGGATAACAGTGTACATCAGCCTGGAATAAGCTCAGCCCRTGGTGAGTGGCCTGAATCTGCTGGTGCTGGCAGATATGGACATGCCCTCAGCTGGCTGAAGCCAGATTTACATCAGTAATGTTTAAGGTCCTAAACATTCATATTTGCATCCCACTTTCCCAAGATTTGGCAAAAGTTCTTGAGTAGGATATCCAGCTCTTCTTTCTTTTACATCTCAGCCAGAGCCAAGGACTACAGGTACAGCCTGTTTCCACCCTATTAAATGTCTAGTCCATGTTATGAGGCAAAAAAAAAAAAAAAAGAAGCAAAAAAAAAAAAAAAAAAAAGGGTCAGAGTGTGTTCAGCTAAAAAATTTTCCATCCTTTCCACAATTCTTAGTCTGTACCTGGTTTACCACATAAAAACAAGACAACCTTACTGGTGGTAAAAGGACTTCCTTGAGATTTTGTCTTGATTTGGGAATCTAAGCAGATCGATAGSAAAGTAAATATTTGCTCTAATTACAACACATTGATTTACTGCCTTCTGGGAAGCAGTATAGTACTGTGGTAATAATTAAGTTGTTTATGACGGTATATATGTAGGTGTATATATATAAATATGTATATACATGAATGTAAGTGAAATATTCCAGATTTACTTTATAGCAGGGAAAAAAAATTGGCCCCCTGTACAGTATACAATTTTTTCCTTCTCTTTGTTCATAAAATGCATTTTAGCATGGGTGATAGAGTTTTTGAATCATGAATATTTTATACCAGACTTTAGCCAAAGCCATGATATATCCCAGAAATTAACTTAGGGAAATCTGGTTCTCATTATTCAGTGATGTTCATTGATTTATTTGCTTTCTCAAACAAAGAATTTTAGTCCCCAAACTTGGTATCTACTTAGCTTATTCTTAACCCTTACAGAGGAGGGGGAGATAATTTATATCTTGGGAAAGTGTTGAATCACTCTTTTTTTTCATTCTATTGGACTAACTTCTTCTACTATTTGCATCAGCATAAATCAAAATATTTTCCATCCATKTAAGTAGAATTTGGGCCATCTTGTCTGCTTTTGTATTTGCACTTGAAAGACTTAATGGTCTAATGAGGGAAAGAGAAGAAACGTAGTCATGTGAAGTAGAATTTTTTATAATCCTTAGATATCTAAGCCCTAAAATGCAATTTATTCTCTTCCCTCCTCCTCTTTCCAGTCCCTGTCCAGCATCTGAGTAACTGTGAAAACATCTGAACTCCTCCAGCACAGTACATTTGGACCTGAAAGTTCTCTAGGCACCTGCAGCTCTGCATCATGTTCATGCCCAGATCTACCCAGGCTTTAATGGAATCCAGAAATTTGACTGCATGGTGCCAAAGTTCCCTGAAGGGCCTAATCCCATAAACATGCCTAAAACCCAATTCATACCTTCCAGTAGGACCAGATCTCTCATAAGATGTAATCATTCTGTTATCTTCTAACAGAAAGATTTTGGAAAATAAGGTGGCTTATTTGCCAGCTTTTGAAAAGTAATCAGCTACAAGTGGATTTACTCAGGTTATATTTAACCCTGGGGGCAATTTCTGCCACAGCTCGAGGGGAAATTAATCCCCAGCCATCAATAGCTTCAGTTCGACAGGAGATAGGAAAAATACTGTGTAATTTATAGAAAAAATATTAAATTAAATTATTTGTTCTCCTTCAGATCAAAAAAGACTTGCACCTTGCTTTCCAACTTCTTACCATTTTGTCTTTCTCTGCATAGGAACAGCTTCATCATCACCACCTCCTTCTCTTGGAAAAAATAATGGTAGCTGTGTGGCCACAGGAGAGGGTAGTGGGCCTCCAGATGGAGAGGGGCATCTTCCTGCCAGTGTGATTTAAGTGTTCAAACTGTGAGAAGCAGAGGGAGTTTAGGCAGTGCCGTGAATCAAGAAGTATTCCACTGAAAGTTACAGCAGAAGCAGGAGAATATGCAGTAACTTGTACGACCCTTCTTATAGGGTTCACTGCAATTGCTAACACAAGGCAATAAAGGACTGACTTTCAAAATGCTGAGTGTGCACAGCTTCTCCCAGCTTCCCTAAAAACAAGCAAGAAAGAGGACCATGAAAAGGTGAGATCTGCTTTTCTTCAGTTTAAACAGGCTTGAGGCATTTAAAGTCAGTATAATATCTTAAAAATAATAATAAGTAAAGAATAAAAGTTTGAAGCTGAATTTTGTAGCATCGTATCCAACTCAGAGAATTGATCCAAGACTTCTTACCTCATGTCCATAATTTTAAACCAAATAAAGATCTACACCAACAGAAACTATCATTTGGTATGTGTTCAGTAGCTTGTGTGAAACTAGCTGGCTATGTCAAGCAACGATGCCCATTAGTTTCAGTAGCCAACAGCACTTTGCTACGAGTGCCACGTTTCTGCTTACAAACATGACTGGCGCATTAAAATCTTCCTTTTATGCTTTGTCTTGAATAAACAGATCCCTTCTGTAAGAAAAAGCTAAAGTGGGTCTATTTGGGGTGACACTAGACTCCTCTGAACTGAAAGTGACTGACAAAGAGCAGTTGAACTCTGGACATGCCTCTAGCATAGCAGCTCTCACCAACATTCTGGGCTGCACCCTAGAATCCTCTTCTTAAATGTAAATTGTGTTATGAACACAATTAACGGGAGAAATATAGGGAGGGAATCACACAGAATCACAGAATATTCAAGGTTGGAAGGGACTTCTAGAGATCATCTAGTCCAACCTTCCTGCTCAAGAAGGGGCACCTAGAGCATGTGGCACAGGGTGGCATCCAGGTGGGTTTTGAAGATCTCCAGAGAAGGAGACTCCACAACCTCCACAACCTGTTCCAGGGCTCTGTCACCCTCACAGGAAAGAAGTTCTTCCTCATATGGAGATGAAACTTCCTGTGTTGCAACTTATACCTATTGCCCCTTGTCCTATCACTGGCCACCACTGAGAAGAGCTCCCTTGACCTGCTGGCAACATTCCTCCTGATGCAGGCCAGGATCCCATTGGCATTCTTGGCCACGAGGACACTGCTGCCTCATGGTTACCTTGGTGTCAATCAGGACTCCCAGGTCCCTCTCTGCAGAGTTGCTCTCCAGCAGGTCAACCCCTAATCTGTACTAATGCCTGGGATTGTTCATCCCCAGGTGCAGAACCCTGAACTTGTCCTTGTTGAACCTCTTGAGGTTCCTCTCTGCAGCCTGTCCAGGCTCTCCAGCCTGTCCAGGTCCCTCTGAATGGCAGCACAGAGCACTGGAGTGTCAATCACTCCACCCAGCTTGGTATCACCCGCAAACTTGCTCAGGGTGCACTCAGTGCCCTTGTCCAAGTCATTGATGAGCAGGTTGAACAGCACCAGGCCCAGTACTGACCCCCTGGAGGACAACAGTGGCCACAGGCCTCCAACCGGACTTGGCCTCATTTATTACCACCAGCTCTGCCACCCAGTTGTTTCTCAATCCATCTCACTGGATTGTCCTCAGCACTCTCCCAGAGCTTCTGTCTGAGGATATTATGGGATATGGCGTTGAAAGCCTTGCTGAAGTCAAGTTAAACAATATCCACAGCTCTCCCCTTGTCCAGCCTGCCAGTCATCCCATCACAGAAGGCTATAAGGTTCGTCACACATGACTTCCGCTTGGTGAATCCATGCTGACTACTCCTGATCACCTCCTCTTTGACATACCTAGAGATGGTCTCTAGGATGAACTGCTCCATCACCTTTCCAGGGACAGAGGTGAGGCTGACCGGCCAGTAGTTGCCAAACTCCTCCTTCTTGCCCTTTTTGAAGACTGCAGTGATGCAGGTTTCTTCCAGTCGTCTGGCACCTCCCACTGCTCCCCATGACCTCTCAAAGATGATGGAGAGCACCTGAGCAAAAACTCCCACCAGTTCTTTTAGCACTCTTGGATGCATCCCTTCCAGGCTCATAGATTTTTGGGTGGCCAGTTTGCCTAAGTGATCCCTAACCCAATCCTCCTMGACCTGTGGAAGGTAATTTGATATGAATATTGATTGATATRAAGATAGATTGATATCCAAGTCATGGTTCATAAAAAGGTTTTCACAATTCAGCCATGCAAAAGAGATGCCTGAGTTAGAAGACCCGCAACTGTCCAAGATTGTTTATTTGTGTCTCCCTCACTCCTATGGCCACAAAAGCAAYATGATTTTATCATGTTAGGGGATAAATTAGGTGAAGGTAAGGTGAAGACAAGGTGAAGACCAAAACTTTGTGGCATATATGTCTTTGGTGTTTTACTGAACAGGTTAAAAATGGGATATCCCACTAATCATAAGTCATCTTTCATATAGAACATTTGAATTATATTTAGTCTTACTGAAAATACTCTGACTTTACACCTTCTTTTCTTCTGTTATTTGTTTAAGAATTGAAACATTAGTCCTTAATTTTTTACACCTGTTTGCCAATAAATTCTTACATGAAACTGGAAAAAACTAGTCCTTTGAAATCAGCTGTTGAGGTTTTCATCCAACAATTTTAGACATACAATATTTCTAAACTCACTACAAAGACACTGCTCCTAAAAAAAAAAAAAAAAAAAAACAAGGTGCTCAACTGTAAACAAAAAGAAATCCACTGTAATATTTTTATATTGGAAAATAACTTTCCAAAAGTAATAGAAAGGGTTACATAACTTCCCACACACAAGGCTGAAGTTTCACGCTATAATGCCCTATTGAGTGAGCAAATAAATAGTTAAGTTCACTGATTCTTGTAGCATGTTAGCTACCTGCTTACTGTTGGTGTGTGTCACTTCTTTTTATACTTTTTTTAATATTTGAAAATAAAGTTTTATCAGTAACACAAAGAGCCTATCGTGTTAATGTTATACTTGTAGGCTGCCTGCCAAACTTTTAAAAGACCATTGCTACAAAGCACAACGAACATGGGGAAATAGTAAAAATAAATTCACATCTTCATAATTAAACATTTTCTCTCTTTCCTTTCCTTAAGAAGTGACCACTGTAGCATGTTTTGGGGAAAAAAAATGTGTAATGAAAGTCAGCAGAAGTAGATGAAATTGATTTTAATGCAAAAGAATCCATTAAAAATGCTCTTTGGCTGCCTGTTTGTGCCCTTGAGTCTCATGAGTACAGTTGGCAAGAACAGAAAAATCACTTATGGACTCAAAAAATGATATAGTACATTTCCCTAACCTTTTAAATCCTTTAATGTGTCCCTAGCATCCCATGTAATTTAGGGAGGAACATCAGAAAGTTTAGATGTTTTTCTGAACCTTGTTCAAAAAATTCCAAATACTTTTGAGTTGCAAAAATAGGATGGAAATACTGTGGAAATACAGCCTTACTTTTAGATTTTCATCCCTTTTGCATTGAAGCCGTCAGTATAGATTGCTACAGAAATTAAAGAATACGGAACTATTGCAGAGCTTAACCATATCTTTCCAATTCTTATAATTTGATGATACTTATTCCAGTTGGTTCTTTGGCAGTAGGAGCTACTCCTTTCTAGGACAATGGTAAGGCCTGGTGAACAGGCTTAACTAATTTATTTAATTTAGCTGGGATGTACTTTAGGGATTAATAAGGAACAGCAATTGATGCCTTGCCACATGTTCTCTGGACTGTGATTTCTTTAGCTCTTCTTTAGCTGTTTCACAGCCTTTCTCAAGCCCAGAAAACAATCATAAATCAAACTAAATATTTATATAGCTTTTTGGCATTTTTTTATGCGTGAGTGAAAAAGTCTATGGGTAAGTTGGTCATAAAAATTCCAAGGAAAAATATTTTGTGGAAATTTGCCGATTTGTCAAAATACAAATGCTTTACAGAGGCCGCTTGATTCTGTTAATGTTTCAGTGTATCCACTAAAGAGGATCTATTACACTTACAACTACATGGTCCTGGGGGAACGAGCAGCATGTCCAGAATATATCCCATGAACAGAGTAATGAAATCTGTCATTGGAAACACTCCAGGTTTTTAATTAGTAGGATACATAGTATAATTTGTTCCCAGATTTTGGCCCTGAGAATGCTAAAAACTAAGACATAACTAGGAGACCATTTTAGGTTGGTGTAAGTAACTTCGGTAGCAAGGACAGAGTGCATAAGGAAAGATCACTACCACAAATTTATATGCCCAGGCAAGCACCTGGGCTCCACAAGACAGTTAATTGTCTCCAAAATTTTCCACTTGGATCAAACATGAAAAAAGGGAGAACAAGGTGGCTAAATCTAAACAATGTGAAATGTTGGGCTTATCATGTGTCTGAGCTGTACCATTCCCAGGAAGCACTTGCATATTGCACAAATCCATTCATCCAGAACCCAAAATACATTGGTGACTCTTCAAGTCTAATGCAACAAGAATAATATTATTTTAAAGAAAAATTTGAACCAAAATCTTATGCTTCCTTTGACTGAGCCGTGATTGTGAGGTCACAGGGCAACTTGAGAACATGCTTCTTTCCTTCAGATGAGGCTATGCAGCCAGCAGGCTGGAGGGATCCTGGTGTCCCAGTCTGTATCCTATAGCCATGAATTTTTGCATTTTGCATTCTACCAGATGAAGCTTATGGTTATTTTAATAAGTTAAATAGCACCAGGTGTGAGCAATGAAACTTGATCATTTAAGTTGCTAAATTGTCAGTATGAATGGTTGTGGCTTGGGCCAGTTAGGATTTTCCAAATCAATCCCCAAACAGAGTTCAGAATTTATTACATGGCCACCCAGTTATGAAGAAACCATAGTACCAAAGTGGCCAGATCATACTAGTCGGCCTCAAGGCCAGAGAACAGGTACTCTAGAAGACATGTTAGTGTACTCAGTCCTAGGAGCACAGCAAATAGCCAAGTCTACCCTGCCCTCCCTCTAGATCATTATTCAGTCCCCCTCCTGCCTTTGGAACTACTCTAGTTCCTTTCCTTTGGAACTAGCTGTAGTCTCACAGGTGTGACATTCTTGTAGGATCTAGGAAAAGTCTTTTAAACTACGCTCAGTTTCAGGATGATCCAGAGCTCAGGTCTTCGGTTTATTTGCCAAGGTTTATTTCCTCTTTCCAGACCCTTATAATGAACTAATTAAGCATCAGTCTGACTGTGAACATTAATACTGGAATTCAAATGACTAAAAGGTTTTGTCATTTTGAAGTGAAGGCAATTTGGATCACGTATATGGAACATGGATTCTCTTCAGTCCCTGATTTCTGCATTCATCATCATATACAGTGCAAAAAAAAATGATAGCACTGCTAGTATTATCCATGGGGAAGTCAGTTCTCAGATACCAAAATGTGTGGAAGAACCCAATCTAACTTGGATAACCAACTTACAGCTGAATACTAGATGTCTTCTAGAGTGATTCACATAAAGTTAATGCACAAATTTCCAATATAGTACATGGATGATGGGAAGTGTCTGCAATCTTAAAGGAGGATTTTTTCTCAGACTAACTTTAAATATATTAGATTAAAACTCAGTGGGTCTGATGTTCAGGAGACAGGGAGGGTTACTATTTCTGAAAGTCACCAGTCTTCAAGATGTCTCAGATTGGTCATATATCTGTGAAAAAAATAATGAGAACTACAAAATACAACCCAAAGTAGCTAGCTAGTGGTTTATTAACATCACTTCATAATTGAAATATTTCAAAGGAATCTATATTTAGAAACAGAGATTGAGAGTATGGTAGTATGAGTTTTTAGAACTTTTTAAAACTTTTTAGAATTTTTTAGAAATTTAACTTCTCTGTAGCCACTTTGTCCTTCAATTCTGGGTCTTCAAAAGCCCTTTTTCCTCTGTCAGATGTATACAATATTATGCATAATGTTGATTTTTAGGTCATATATTCCTGCAGTGCAATTATATTTATATACAGTGAAGTGTATGTGTTTTCATTGGTGTGTGTATGGGCATATGTATATACATATATATACATATATGGTTTGCAGATAGATGTTTTCTTCAATTTTCTTGATAGCTTGAGTTAATGAATGGTTAGAATTTTGGCAAAATTAGCTGTAGTTTGGATCCAGCACTAATAAAACTAAGCACAATCCTGGAATCTCATCTAAAAATGAACCTTTTGTGGCATGTCTCATATTAATGGTGCATTTGATCCATAAGGTCTGCTGCAAAAATCATAAAAAATTGGAAAGTAGAATTATTAATGAAAATCAGATTCTATTTAAAGAAGTCGGTGGTTTGGCATTATTGAAAAACTTGGTGATTTCAGAGCATAACAATCTTCATTTGCCCATTTCGTGACAAATTCTATTAATTATATTTAGTCAGAAGCAATTCCCATTTATATTTTCTGACAATTTCTTCTTTTTTTTTTACAATGATGTAGTGTGTTGGCATGAGTAGTGGACAGAGGAATATTTCTCTAAGTAGTCTGTGAATACTTTAGTAGGCTGCGGTATTCAGTGTTTTAGGAATTTTCTGAGCAATACCATGTATAAGTTACTCAGTCTTGTATACTCTCTATATTTAGTCAAGACACTTGTTTGGAACCCTACTGTGCCATGTGGTTTCTATATATAATTTTGTTGTATAATGAGACAAAAAGACAAAGAAACTGATAATATACCCTGTATCGTACAGGACAGAAATGAAGATGGTATTTACTTTCAAATTACTGTCCAACATCACCTTATTGAATGTTACTCTATTGGATGCACTTTCACCTTCACCTCCACATGGAGCCCTACAGCAGCCAATGGTCTTAGAAATACACTGGCCTCTGCATATACTCGTTATGAGACTGTGGTTCAAAAGATATACACATGAAAAAAAATGCYAAGAGTGGAGTAGGAGGAAAAAATACATACATTTTAGTTAACATATTCAAAGATAGCTCAAAGGCATAAGATTTTCATGAAAATTCAATTGAATGTTACAGAGTCCAYTTTGTCAGGCAGCACATACAGAAGGAAGACCACATCTGAAAAGAGATGCTGGTCATGTTCTCTGCTCTGCCTGTAAAAAAACATCTGTGCCTTCTGACCAATCCAGTTTGTAAARAAACATTAATGAAAGGAAGAGATTCAGCAATTGCAGGATCCTTTTTGAAGACTGCATTACAAATACACTTTTAATTGTATTTCCAAATTATTTACAAATGGACTTAGACCTTAGCCTGGATAATACCAATAATCCTGCAGATATTAAGGTTCTACATCTTCAATGTTAAGTACAAAGATGAACTAAGTAATATGATATTTCTCTCAGCTGGACACATTGTTCAAGTTACAACCATGGAAACTAAATTCCAGCAAGGGACAACAGAGAAGATTTTTAACACAGATGAATAAAATCAGTGGSTAAGAAACACATGAGTGGAATGGAAATACACTTCAGCAGAGACTCGAGCTCCTGAGCAGAAATTGAAAGCAACACCTCCTAGTATGAAATTCCTTTCATTGGGATCATTATGCCAGGGACAGGACACGTAGGAAACAGGAATAATTGGCAATAATTTCCTTCTCATTTCCGATGTCCTTTATTTTCTATATTCCTGAATCTTCTATTCTCAGAAAATATTGGCAAAAGTACAGTTAATTTGGCTGACTTCAAGTTAGAAATTTTTGGTATTTTATATTTCTTTTCCTGGGCTCTGCTCAGGTCAATACCACCTGTTACTATGGTGAATGGGATTTGGAGTGGATAACAAACTCAACTCCAAATATTCATTCAATACAATCTTAGCATTAAAAAAAAAATGTGGGAGGGAAAGAAAGGAGAGAAAAGGTATAATGAAATACCTTTTTGTGTGGGACTTTCTCCAGTTTATGACACTTGCAAATTAATTCTGCATATTTAAGTCAAAACCAAATTATTGTGTTAATTAAACAAAACTAAAGTGTGTGAAATGTAATAGCTTATGGTGTGTGAAAATTTAAACTGGAAAATGAAAAGGTCCTTTCTGCCCTTAAAACCTTCAGCAAAAATTCAGCAAAATCACAACTGTTTACTCTTTATAGAAATCCTATATAAGGTCTTCTAGCCTACAGACAGAAATATAATTTCAAGTATAATTTTGGACATAATAGTGCAGATCACTTCAACTTGCTACTCCTTTTTAATTCCTAAAGCTTATTTTTATCTTCTTTCCATAATTTCTGTAATTTCCATTAGATGTAAGAAAGAGTGAATTAGCAACAGGTAAATTGGCCATTTCTTCAGCAATGTTAGTCAAAAGAGTGGCAAAAATATTTTACTGAGTTCATAAATTAGAAATGRGAACATGGATATTGAAATGTATTTTTTTTAAAAAAAGCTTTCACTATCCTTTTACTGTCCTTTTATTTTCCTCTATCCTGCTAGAAACCTGCAGCTGTAATTTCCAAAGTCTGGGCAAAGGTGTAAAGTAAAACCTAACTCACCCCCTAAATCAGTGAACTGATCCATCATGATCTTTGCTTGATTACATTTGGGAGCACTGAGGTACAGGAATGTTTCAAGTGACCATCTTGTTAATAGCAAGTACTAGAAAATAATGCAAAGGTTCACTCACACTTTCATTTGGTCTAACTAGAACTGCTAGTAAAGGTCATTTCCTTCGGGGTATTCATGCAGTCTACTGCATATTTTTGTTCATTGTAGCTTGCTTTGCATTCAGAGTGACATATCCTTACAAATGCATATGCACTGCTGTGCAAACGTGGATATGCAAGAAATAGCAAAAAAAAAAAAAAAAAAAAAAAAGAAAAAAGAAAAAAAAAGTCCCATCATTTAGTGGTTGGAAGTTATTTCCAGTTTGCAACCGCTGGAAGGGTTGCCTGGAGAAAAGTTCTCCCTCTGTTATTACAGAATAATAGTTTCTGGATGCTGAAAAGCAAACATAACTTGTGGTTTTCTTTTAAGTTACACTGCAGGGTTATCTCCCGCTTAGCATTTTAGCAACATGTTGTTCGGGAAAGGTCACGTTTTTACTTTCAAGAGACCATTCATCTTCAGTTCACTCTTCTAATCTGCAAATAGTTACCCAATAGTATGGGGCAGGAAGCCAAGTATTTTGTTACAAGAGCTGCTCCAAGTGGCATTTTGCTAATCATGGATATTTGTACTGTGCTAGGTAACAGGTAACCTCCATAGAACAATTCTGTTGCCTTTACTGAAACCTGAAAAAACAGCTACAGTGTGTGTAGAGATGAAGCAACCATTGGAACCTGCAGCCCCAGTGCATAGACCCTACTTAAGTGATAATTACTTAAATAGTCTCCTAGAACTTGCTGTCACCGAGTTGGGCTTTTTTAAGAAGCTCGGACCATGTCCAGATACGTGACTGGATTGTACTCTTTCAGCTAGAGCCAAATTCCACTATTTATTTACATTGAGCAGCATTTTGTTTTCAGTATCTTTACTGGAACATTTAAAACAAGACTTTGTTTGGTGTCAGGGTTGCAGGATTAATTATGACCAAATCAACAAGTACCCTATGTGGCAAAGAAGCTACTGCATTTTTATGCTAGTATGATGGATAGCAACATCTTGAGCACTCTCTTTAGCTCCACTTCTCCACCAGACCATGTATGTCTTCATGTAGCTTTCAGGCAGAAGGCTGTGTAGCAATGAAAGTGGACCTCTCTGTCCATACTTTTAGAAGCTTTTATGCTGTGGTATCAGATTCTGCTGTATTCTCATTACTTTTTAATATACTTTTTTCTCTTGGTTGTGTGTGAAAAGATTATTTTTTTCTGCAGAGGTGTTGTGGGCAGCAGCTGAATTAGCACTGCCCAGCACTGTGGGCAGCAGTGAGATATCTCTATATCAAAAGAGAGATTTGTACCCCTGATTTGCAAAGCCCTTGACAAAATAATTAAAGAAAAACCAATCAATATCACCAGTTGCTAACAATTCATTCAAGGTTAAACAGTAACCATGTTCTCAATGACAAGAACTATGGTCTTTCCTTGGTGAACAAAAACTCTCTAAGTGCTCTAGGAGGGATTAAATCAATTTTCAAACTCTGAAAAGGAAAGTTTATGATACATCAAGCCAGAATATTCCAAGCAAGGGATCACACAGGACTCCCAAACTGGACTTTTACAGATGTGTACTGAACCAAGTGGTGGAAAAGCAGGTAGAAAGAAGCAGTTTTGTATTCTATGCTGATTTCCAGAATAACAAAAATCATATCCTTTTTTTTTTTCCTCAGTTCAATGGCATTTGTCCTTTTGTTGTATGCAGCTAGGTATATCTGGGCTTTGTCTATATCTGTGGGTTGTCTAGAGAGAATGTTGCGTCTGGTAAATTTGGCAAAAAACAGGCAAAGATGTTCAGGAACGTCTGCTTAGTTCCTGAAGGCACAGAAGACACAAAAGAACCAACAGTCAGAGCTCATGTAGGCCTGCTTAGACTTTGCTGAAATGATCTTTTGTTTGGCTGCAGAAGACCTTTTAGACATAGACATTGCTAACTTATATGTTGGCATTACCTGTATGCTCACATATAGGATGGGATTAAAGAGAGACAACCTTGAATTTTATTTTTATTTGTTTTGTTTTGTTTATAATAGCCACCAAGCACACATCAATGTGTTCTCCCCAGCACTAGAGCAAAGGATCTGCCCCACAAATGGTGAGTTGACATCTTGGTGAGCTGTTGCACAGAGTCCTTCCAGGTGCAATACAATGAGACAGTGGTCAGCACGCTGCTCAACTCCTGCTCTGTTACATAACAGAACTCTTGAAGTTCTCAAATGCATTGCACCAAATGCTACAGCAGTGCACACCTGTAGAAAAAAGATCACATACTGGTCCTCATCAAGAAGAGTATGGCAAGAATATGGCCAAAATTTCAAAGGAAGTGATTTTTTCTTATATTCTGCATTCATGAAGCTGCAGTCAGAACTGTGTCCAGTTTTGGATATTGAAGTAGTTCTGGGTTTCTGTTGAGGAACAACTAGTTGTTCTTCTGGGACAAGTATCTTGGCTAGCCTTTAGATGACAGAGCAAAAATGGCTACATCATTTTACAGAAGATGATGAAAAGAGAAAGATTGCCCAAGTCCTTAGCCTGGAAGGTTAAATATATGAAAAAAACCTGATGATGACTCATAGACTTGAGGATGGTAATTATCAGGGAATTTTAGAATGTTTAGCTGCAATGAGACATTTACAGATAGACTTTCTCAAAGTACAGACACTGCCCGAATACCATTTAGGTTAATCTTGGTATAAATAAAATAAAGAGTAACAAGACTTTTGTCTAGAGTGACAGCATGAACTACAGGTGGAGTTTTTTGGAGCTGGAACAAATAGCCCTCTTCCAAACCAATCCTGAGCACAGGAACCTAAAAAAAGGAGGCAAGGATTTCACACAAAAAAGTTAATATAATTCTTGGATTATTTTTGGAACATGAGCTGATTCGTCTAATTTTAGGATTGTAAAACAGAAGCAAAATAATATTTTGGATTTTTAAGATACAAACTAAGAATCAAAGGATTAAGTCAATAAATTTTATCACACTGCAGAGCTTAAGGATTTGAATATAATAAAAAAAAATCTAGAAAAAAATAGAAAGATTAATTTCTATTTTCTAAAAAAATAGAAAGATGAAGATTTCTAACAATCAAAGTTGTGATGCTCTAGCACAGACTCCTAAGCAAGGTAAATATGTATGAAGAACCAAAGTTATTTCAAGATAAAACCTGAAGCCCGGGATAAAGGATTGCATAACTATGCAACAACATTGTTAGAACATAGAAGTAAAGAGATAAGAATCTGCATATCCTTTTTTTTAAAATGTTCTCAAAGGACTCTTGTTCACTACTTGTTGAGCCTTGTTTATTTTTGTTGTTGTTGTTTCTGTATTTGTTTTATAATAAACCTATGCCTTGAAGACTCTGCTGATTCTTGCTTTTCTTAGAAAAATGAATATTTTATTTCTCTTTCATAGTTTCATAGAATCATAAATTGATTGCATTAGGAAATGGAAGAATGTTTTTCTTCCCTGAACACTTTGGAGATAGACCTCAAAATGTTAGAAAAAAAAATGTGCTGGTATATCCAGACGGAATGCAAAATCCCTCAGCTGTCTGATGTGGAGCCTGGCCTTTTAGGTGCCAAGTTTGGAGTCAGAATGAAAACCTCTTCAGAGTCTCACTGGCAAACACCAGCAATGGATGGCTGCAATCTTTTGTAGCAAGAAACATGGTTTATTCTTCAGGACCACAGGGACAATTTCACCTCTAATATTTCATGCTATTACAAACATTTGTTTTTTCAGTTACCTTTTTCAGAATCTTATTACAATATTTTACACTGAGTACTTCAGTGTTTTGTAGCATAACAGGGAATAGTTTGTATTTTGATGTGGGCAGAAGAAGTGGAACTGTCTCAATGCTCTTTTCATCAGTGACTTTAAATCATACTCTTCAAGCCCAACCTTTAGCATTCTCATGGGGCATCTACGTTTTAAGGCTGTTTGCTCCGTATTTTTTCTATAGGCAATGGGTAAGATGGACTTTTCCAGGGTGAGTTTGAATCCATACATGTTCTTATGGTCCTTCTATTCTCTCCTTAAAATATGAAAAAAGAGAAGTCAGAAAAAAAAAAAAAAAAAAAAAAAAAAAAGACTTTTCAGATAATATTTAGAACTTATATGCATGAAAGATGTACATGGAGAAAACAGAGCTAGAATGTTTGCTGCATGCTGTCTTCTAGGGGTTTGAACTGAAAGACATTATCCTATATCTGACGGCACTTGCAAGCTCTTTCACAGGACACTGAGTGTAATTATTCTGCTCTCATTTCAAAGATACCACATACTTGCATCACTCATTTAAAATCACAAGAGAAAAAATATATGAAAGTTATCAAAGAATTTATATATACTCTAAATTTCATCTGAAATTATTACAATTTAATTTAGTCCTACAAATGTTACAATATTCAAAAATAGATATATTTATGTAAACACATAACACATTAATTAATTAATTAAACTTCATAACAAATGTTACTTAAGCACTTCACTACTTGTGATACTTAAATGCTGAGCTACTCCATATGAAATACTTTATATAAAACACAAATATCAGTACAATTCTATAATGCCTCACAGTGAGTCCCTGCCAAAGCAGTCACTTAAAATAAAAACAGAGATGAAGATAATGGGTTTATAGATGATGCAGGAGACRTGTCTGTATTCTAACACTAAGATGTTATGGACTAGATTTGCAAATATAGGCATATGCAGTTGCGTGCATACATTTAAGCATGCCTAATATGGCCACAAAAATTTCACTTATGTGGGCAAATCACATTTCTCAAAACATACACGGTTAGTTATCTGGAAAAATGCTGTCTTGAACCCTAGACCAAGAGTTAACTTTAACTAAGTTTCCCAAACAGTCAGTTGAAAAGCCCAAAGAAAATGTGACACTCCAAAGAAAGAGGATGCTCCTGAAAAGCTGGGTTGTCCTGCCCTATGGTGTTTGGAGAGTTTTTCACTTCTGTTTTTTTTCTTTATTCRTTTATTTTGAACCAACTCTCATCAGTGCCTCACTGTGGAGGAGCCATAGCTGCCAGCCTCCTTCCTTCATGGTCATGTAACAACCATGCATTGATTAGCATGTATGTAACATGCACAGAAGAGCTTCTTGCCAGGGCCACTTGTTTCAGGAACCTCTCGCCATGTGCAATGAGACAGTACAAGCAAGACATAATTGTCTAAAAAGGAGAGCGTAGTTATTCACTGTTTTCACAACACACAATAGGAAGAGGGCTATGCTACACATATCAGCCTCTTCTGTGCATTAGCAAGTCATTTTCAGTGTATACATTTTAACTTCAAAACCCAATTCTGTGTTTTGCATTCCAAATGCAWAACCAAAACCTTTACCTACTAGCTTTAAGATCACAAATCAACTTTTAGCACTGTCTCCGTGCAGCAAGCAACACTCTTTTGAGAGGAATGCCTTTCAAATAGCCCATGTTTGTATGAATAAGACAGATTCTTTGTAGATAGCTGATACCCGTTGTTATTTTTTCCCAGTAAAGAATAGCAAACCATACAGGAACCTGATTGGTTGGCATGGATTTTGTTTGCTATAATAAAATACAACAAGGGCTGTCAAGACTTATTGCTTCAAACGAAGAGCTGTATACGGCATGGTTCCCTGTAGCAGCCTGCATATGGAACCCTTTAAATATTCTTAAGAGACCCATTGGGGCTTCTAATTATTGTGAAACATCTCCTGGCAGAACCATTCCTACTCTTCCAAGAATGCGTTGTAAAAATAATTAGATGATGAGATTTAGATCGAAACCGCTAACTAGTGATTTAAGAGTTTTGCTTGTACCATATAGAAAGCTAAGGAAATGAAAAGCTGAAAAACTCTTCACATGAAAGGAAAACAATCCTTTGTGGTTCACATTTTGGGGAGCCCTCTTCTTCTCTTACCCTCTTCTTTCCCCCTCCCCAACTTTAATACTTGGTTTCCTGTGGTTACGTGAAGGGKTGGAGATGTTTCTCCATTTTCTAAACATTAAACCATTTGAGAACCTCTCTGTTTCTGGGGAGCCCTGCTATCAGAGAACAACTTGAGGAGCTTGCTTTAATCAAGCTTAAAAGCTATGAAGAATAGAATCACATTTTATGGTTTTGGAGGCTAAACCAACATGTAGTCAATTAGGTGACATCACTTCTACAAAAACAGCAGAACATCTTTGTTTAATCAAAACAAACAAACAAGATTAGAAGTTTAAGTGCTGTGATTCAGGAAAGATGCACATTTTGAATTAAATCCTGGAGGAGTATGGATAAAAATTAATCACATGAAATCTGGATGGTCAGCTAAGCAGTTGGTTTAGTTTAAATGTGAAGATGAGACTTTGTGTTTTGCCAAGGAAAATGAATATTCTGCACAGGTGTCATGGATCTATTCAGCCCTATTCCTTATTTGTTATTTTCTTAATTAAGTCTTCAAATTGAGCTTTTCAACACCTAGAACCATAAAATGAATTTAAACAGAGCTGAGGGACCTATTTGCATGCTGTATTTTCTATTAGCTATTTGCACGATGCAGGAGGGGACATATCCTGCTAAGTGTTATGGAAAATATAGTTTCTGTACAGTTCTTCCCTAAGGAGATTACAATACTGACAAGGCAAAGGATAGATGTGCGACCACACCACTATCATTCCTTCCACTTAGATTCACAATTTACACGGAACCATTGGCACATTTCTGTGTGGGTATTCACATCCAGAGTGTCTAGCAAATGTATTCTTTCAGCACAGAAAATATGCTAAAACAGGACCTTTCCCACCAATCCCCATTCCTGCTACCCCAGGAAGGGGTCGCTGCACAGCATATTGATTACCACTGTGTCCTTGCTTCACTGCCATGCTGCTGCAAAACTCATTTCAGCAGGTTATCACCCTGACCATATTGCTTGTCTCGTTGCACCCAAGTGCATGGTCCATCACATCGCTACACTTCGTGCATCACTGCTGGCCCTCATTAACACAGCAGAACCTCTGCCTCTACCTTACTCCTCATAGGCCTCCTGAGAACTTCTGCTCTTTCTTACATAGATTCTCTCACCTAAACACCCAGAGGGTTTTTTTTTTTTTTCCCTCTCTCTCTCTCTCTTTAAAGCACTTTCCTATCATAGTGGTTTTATAGATTGCTAACACTGCTGGCATGTTAAGACTACTGCATATCACACTTAGAGATCCCATGTCACTGATTCCTTATATTCCTCATTTCACACTCTGTATCTATCTTATAACTGTAGATTCTTGGCCTTCTAAGGCAAGGATAGTCCTCTGTTCTCTTTCACAGCACCTTGCACTGGGGGCTCTGGCTCCTTGACATACAGCAATACAAATAATCATAAATGAAAATAAATGAGTTAAGAAATTGCCTGCAGTCACACAGCAGGGCAGTGGCTGATGTAAGATTAGAAATTTTGGGACAGYTGGTTGGAAAACATGAGCCTTAGTCATGTTTTTCTAATTGAAAAATCATATTTGGAATGAAAATTTCATCTGTAGCTGTAAAACTCAGCAACCTATCTTATGAAGACTAGTTTCTCTGATTTTCTGATAACTGTAATACAGACAGTCCTAAAGACTGATTTTAGACATATGGCAAAAGCTATGCACCACCAGTTATCATCATCATCATCATCTTTTTTTTCTTCCTTTTTACTCTTAAAGCTTTGCCAGTGCCACAWTCTCTCAGCACTAGACACAGAAATTGTTGAGTCACCGATCTTTGGGGTAAGTTTTCTCTAAGATAGTGGGTTTTTTTGGAAGACTTTCAAGATGATGTTTGCAGGGTATTTTAGGGATGCAGAAATAAAGCTAGAGAGCACTGGAAGGAATATCTTTCGACCTCCAGGCCCTCTCACACACTAGTGGTTAGCTGCTGGCAGTGACCTGACTCTTGAGGACTGCAGGATAATCACTTTTGTTTTTAATACAAGGAATTTTTTATTTAAACTCTGTTAGATTGTTACTGTGTGAGATTAAACAGAAGTAAGTCTGACAGTGTTATGAGAACTAGAGGACTCAACTACATACCTTAAACCCAACAAACTGTACTTTGCACTGATCTGAYTGACTTCACTGTGCAAAGGCTGGAGTTTAGTCCAGAAGTTACTGTTTGCAGTTTTGCCAGCAGCACTATTTATAGTTTCAATCAATTTGAAATACATCAGAGTTGGATAATGCTGCTGTGCATGTGTGCAGGTGGAGAACACATTTGCATCCATCTACAATCTCTTCAGACTCCATTCCATGGATTTGTCAGACCCAGTCCTTCTGAATAAACTTAAATAATATGTTTAAAGTCTCCTCATCCCCAGGAAACAGGAAAAAATTAACTGCTTCGTGGATAAGGGGTAGTGGTTGGAAATAACCTCCTGGCTGATCAAATGAATGGGAAGTGTGGGTGTCACTGGAAAAGATCGTGGAGGAAAATAAAACATGACTGAAGAAAAGAAGGAGGTGTTCTTGCACACTCACTGCAATAACTCCTCCAAGGTTCATCTCCTAGCTGATAAAAGCTACTATACAACTTTCAGACGAGGACAGAAAAGACAGATTTTAGTTTAAAATGTAGCAAATTTCCAAGGAAATGGAAGCATTTGGGTTTTATTTTTTTCTTCCAGTTAAGCTCTAGAACATGCTACATTAAAAATGCTTTTTTTTTTTTTTTTTCTTTTTTTTTTTTTTAGGTACTCACTGAATAATGACAGTGAGGACATGTTCACCTCATCTAACCCAAGTTATCTAGAACGCAGCTGTACAGAGCTAAGATGATTGCTTCAGACTCCTTTAACAGAAAATAAGCAGTTTTGAGGCATGATTCTGTATTAGACATCTACTTTTAGATTAGATGAATCACAGCACAGAAGAGTCTCTGTTCTCCATTCACTCTAAAGGGAGTCTAGACAACTAGCTCAAATAAAGACATCACACTTTAGTCAGAATAACCTTTTCCTCTGAATACAAGAGATCATTGACAGGGAGCAGACTATGGATATGAAGGACTATTTCACCCAGTCAAGGCTTTTAGATAAGGCTGCTCAGATTTTTAAGTACATACGTTTATCTTTTATTAAGAAAGTCTTTTGATTGTTTTGCTAAAACAATTTTCTTTAAAGCTTTTAGTAAAAGAAAAAGAAGCTGGTTTCTCTTTCAACCTGTGAAGTGGAAACAAGTTCAGACTTTTCTGGAATGGCATTTTCCCTATTTTTAAATTAATTCTACCTAAGGGTGAGGTTTCTTATTTTAATCTATATTGAGAAATTTGGCAGTTGTTTGCTACCAGAATATTCTAGGAGATCCACTGACTGTAAGCTAAAGCTAAATAAATATGATTAAAAGAGATTAAGTAACAAGACAGACAGCACCAGCTGGAATTTGGAATCTTAACTGGATCTTTTTGTGTGTGTGTGYGTAATTTTATTAAATTGTTTAGTTTCATTTATTCATTTGTGAAGGAGAGAATTGTACTTATTTTCCTTTTAAAGAACTTAAAAATCTACTCTATGAAAGGTAATATGTAAGATCTGCCCATTGTTGTATATAACTTAGTGGGTTCATGACAATATGAATGTAACTGATTGATTGATGTCAACATCTAATTTGGTTTAAATTCTGAGGGAGTGTAACCTATTTTTGTTTAGTCATATGCATGACTATACGCAAAAATCTATTGAATATTACCTGTTATCAGAGTAAAACTAAGCAAATCTATCAATCTTATGCACTGTCAATGTTCTTAAGCCTTGTAAAACTGTAGTAAACTTCTCACTGACCCTGACCTAAATTCCCGAGTTCATAATGAAGAGAAGTGTTCTGCACAGAGATGCTCAGCTGAAGACAAATTATTCACATTAATCATCAGCAAGAGAACACAATGTGATGGATCTGGAATCCAGTTGAGCAGACTTAGGTTAAATGTTAGGAAAAACTAGATAAGCTCTGAGAGTAGCCGGGAAGTGGTGCACACTGCCAACAGGGGTCATGGAATCACCATCCCTTGAGTGTTCAAGGCTGGGCCACCCATCTGCTTGGGAATGGGCTAGAAGTAAAACAATCAATCCTGATGTGATGCGGGAAGATGGACTTCATGACCCACTGGCATTATCTTCTAGGCTAAATGAGCCCATTATTCATGGAGCTAATAAAAAGTTAGAGAAGAAATCTCCTGGGAAGGAGGGAGGAAAGTATTTAGAATGTGCTATTTTTGTTTTAGTTCTTTTCTTTACCTGGTTTGCYTTAAATTACATATAAAAGGAGGAGGAAAGCTTTGCATCTGCTCAGTTTTATTTAAAATCATATTTTAGAAACATTTGTTTTGTGAGATAGGCCAGTCTAGATTCAAATCCAGATCTTACACCATTTTTTTTTGCCCTATAGAGAGATAAAACTGAGTAGAAACAGCTAGTCCTAATTTATAGGGTATTTCCCTTTTCTCTTTCTTTCTCTTTCTCTCTTTCTCTCTTTCTTTTTTTCAGACCTGTCAAATATTGGGATGATTTGCTCTCTTTTCAACTCTCCAAGAGCGTGGATATATATTCTCCTCCTTGCATCAAAACTGTTCTGTGGCAAAGTCCTTCARCAAAATATAAAAACTGGATTCTTGAAATGCTTGGTATCACTCAGTTTGCTAGCTGAGCAGCCACAGTGGTGGTACAGAACACTCCCTGCTCTTTACAGACTCCAAAAGATAAATTCAAAGGACAGATCTTTAATCCCTTTCAGACTCCAAAATCCTGCTCTGTATTTACCTGTGTATGTCAGAGCTGAGAAGTGTTAATATACTAAGTGCAATTTTATTAGGCAAGCAGAACACTCCTTCTGACTGTAAATCCTACTGCAATGAGATAAAAATTAATCCCAACAGTAAGTGAACTCTACTGTTCTGTATTATCTGAATTTCACATGCAACAAATTCAAACTTTAGGAAGGAAATGATAGGTCCCTACGATTCACATTCCTGGGAATCGCTCTTCAACAGAAGAGTGAAATATAAGTCATATCTCAGGGAAAAAACAAACAAACAAACAAAACTCATGTCTTTAGTGATTCTGTTGCATAACTCTAAATATACAATGATAGGAATTTTATGCCTCTATGCTTTCAGCTCTGTCAAGTCAATGAACTTACACAGAGGTAACATGAACTAGCGTCAGTATAACATTCATGTACTTTCTCAAAACCTCTAGGAACAGCTCTATTTCCTGGAAATTATTATTGCAGAGCTGACGTGGATATTGCAGATCAAACATATTGGTGCTCAAAATTTTAAGCCAGTCTGTGACATTGTTCTAATAACTCAGTTTCAAATATTCAAGCAGTCATTATTTCAATACAACTTCTAATGCTTAACTAAAGAGCAGAATAAATAGAAGTTGCAGCTGTTGCTTTTAAGCAATTCTAAAACTTGCTTTCCAGTAAAAAAAGAAAAAAAAAAAAGTTATATGATTTTATAAACCTTTTTAACCTCGGCAGCAATATTTCAAACTAACAGTTTATTCAATTAAAAAGGAACATTTAAAAACAGACAATATTTTTTAAGTATCTTAGCAACAGGTGATTGAATCCTTGCCCGGAACTATGAGACAAGTTTTGCCAAATGGGCTGCATTCTAACGATATCTTTCATATAGCAAATGGAATAAATCTAATATTGTTTTGGACAAGTTACACAAATTACATCATAATGCAAAATTCTTTATATGTTTTCAACAACAATAGATGATGGACTCATGAAAGAAGTGAGAAAAGAGTGCACGATTTTGTCCTCTCCAGCTGTGATAGTTAAAAGCAGGTAGCAAGTTCAGATATTTGGCCTCAAAAATTGTGCTTTAATACTTCTCCTACTTTTCACACATACAGACAGCACACATGCTCCAGTTCTGTCCCCAGGGCCATTTCAAGGATTAAGAGAGGGTCTTTAAGGAGAGATCCATGAAAACTGTTGGAAAGGTGCCTTGTCCCGATGTCAAAGTGCCTTGTAAGGGGTGGCTGAATCAGAACATGACATAGAACTTCTGCAAAAACAACACAAAACCTGTGTAATCCTTTGATTTGCAGGTATTTCCTCTGCAGATTGCTGAGTGACTCTAGAAGGTCAACTTAAATCTGAAAGTGTCCCGTATGGATAATCACAATGATATCATGTCATAATGTCTTACCCTTAAAAGAAGGAAAGGAAAAATAGGGAAAAAAGGAAGAAGACAGGGAGGGAGGGAGAGAGGAAAAGAGGGAGGGAGAGAGGAAAAGAGGGAGGGAGGAAAAGAGGGGGAAAAGGAAGGAAAGGAAAAGGAGAAAGGGGAAATGGAAAAGGGGAAAGTGGAAAGAGAAAGGGGAAAGATAAAATGGACAAGGAAAAAGAGAAATCTTGTCACTCGAGAAGAGAAGGTTGAGAGAGGATCTTATCAACATGTACAAATACCTGAGGGGAGAATGTAGGGAGGAAGGGGCCAAGCTCTTTTCAGTGGTAGCCAGTGATAGGACAAGGGGCAATGGATGTAAGTTGAAACACAGGAAGTTCCATCTATATGCAAAGAACTTCACTATGAGGGTGACAGAGCCCTGGAACAGGCTGCCCAAGGAGGTTGTGTAGTCTCCTTCTCTGGAGGTCTTCAAGAGCCACCTGGATGCCACCCTGTGTCCCATGCTCTGGGTGTCCCTGCTGGAGCAGGAGTGTTGGACCAAATGATCTCTAGAGATCCCTTCCAACCTCAACCGTTCTGTGATTCTGTGATTCTGGGAAAGGGAAAGGCAAAGGGAAAGGGGAAGGGAAAAGGAAAAGGAAAAGGAAATGGGAAGGGAAAGGGAAAGGGAAAGGGAAAGGGAAAGGGAAAGGGAAAGGGAAAGGGAAAGGGAAAGGGAAAAGGAAAGCCTATGCTTGGGCTCTATGCCTGGGTTCTTTTGTGCGTGTGTGTGTGTATGTGTGTGTGTGTGTGTGTGTCTGTGAAATAGGATGTAGTCTTCATTCATAGATCATAGAAATGGAACTTTTACACTTTCCAGATTCTTTCCTACAGGACTGCTCAGTGCTCCATCATTCTCCAGTTACAGTAACTATGAGTTATATATAAAGATCATTGCAAGCAATAGAAAAAAAAAGTYAGTGAAAGACCTTCAATGACTTAATTATTTTCATTATGAGCAGTATATGGTTTAATATAGAGAATATTGGACAGGAAGCAAAGGACACTGAGCTCCATTTTTAACTTTGCCTATGGTTTGCAAAAGTATGTTGGCAAATCACTTCATTTATTTGCACCTGTTTCCCCTTTGCAAAATGATATTTTTATTCTTTGAAATGAGCTTTCTGATCTCCATAAACCTTAAACATTATTATTCCACAAGCCTTCAATAAGTAATCCTCTTCATAAAATTCCAGTTATAGGATAATTTGTGAAAAAGTTCCAAATATATTGTACTTCAGATTGGCTAATTTTCTTTTCAATTGAACGGAGCTCAGTTTTTAACTTGTAGAGGAAAATTAAGGATATGTATGTATTTATATGGACCACAGTTTCTCAGGAGATGTAATATGAATGTATGTGTAATGTTACGTATTTGCTATGCTGCTTAAAAATTATATAAGTGCTAGCTAAAGCAAGCTAATATTTGGAACAATGAGGTAATTCTATACACTTTAAAATTAAAGCAATGGTATATATCCTTTTACTGCCATATTCCTGTCATCCTTTAATTCAGCTTTTAGTCATATGATATCTCTAATGGGATATTTTCAGACKTTTAATGTTGAAAACAAGTTATAAACAATATTCATACCAGCTGTATCATTGGGAGGTAAATTAATCAAGCATTTCAGTATAATGAAAGAAAGAAGGGGAAAAAAAAAAAAGGATATCGCTGAATTAATGTGAAGATAATGAAAACAAAGACTAAAAATCTTCACTACAATTCAAGGGACTTCATTATTTCAGAGGTGAGTAAAGAGATATTTACACACACCTTGACTGTATGAGAAGAATGAAGTGTTTCCTACTTCACATAAGTGAAGAGCATTTTGTCATGTTGAGTGATGTACATTCTCCTTCACCACTGGCAGCATGATGTTATTATGCCTTTGAACATCAGCATGAAGAGTTAAAGTGTCAAGTCACGCTTTCTTTGAACACCTCATTGAGATCAGAGACATAAACTTCTGCACTAAACACGATCTCCTGCACAGGCACAAGAGAGAAAGCCTAAAGAGAATGAGAGGGAGCAGAGGAGAACAAAGTATTTTACAGATAATGCTGAAGACAAGCAGGTCTGCAATTAACACCTCCAGAAAGCCAGTTTTATTTATTTATTTGTTTAATTTCCACTGCAGAGACTGCTGTCTGCAGGACATCTACAGAAAGCCATTGTGGTTTCTGAGAAGATAGATGATAAAGAATCTGGAATAGACTGAAGAAATTACAGGATTATCTCTTTGTCTGCTTTTTTCAGGGGATTCAGAAAGCTAATGATGATATACTTTAATGAGCAATGGGAGGAACTTCTTATCTTATCTTATTGAATGTTCACACCATTAAAGGAAAATGGAGTGAAGAAAAGGTTGAAATTCATCTGGTAAGTGTGGAAACGGAGGCATAGATTACACATAAGTAGTTTATCCAAGCTTGTTTTAAAATTTGAAAGACTTTAGTAAAATGAAAAGAGGCAGAAAAATGAAAAGATCAGCCTGTGCTTATGTAAAAAAGAAAACAAAATATTTTGATTAGTAAAACTCTTTTATTTGACAAGCTGCTTTATTTTTAACTGTTTCACTAATTAACTAGTAAACATGTCTGCTTCATTAAGTGCAAAACCACTTCATCCACATCCATACAAAGTGAATCTGTTACTAGAAGGAGGGCATTCTTTGCAGAAGGAAACATTCCCTATTTCCCTGTTCTTTTGTTTGTTTGTTTGTTTATTTTTTTGTTTTTTTAACTTTATATCCCACTAAAGAGAAACCAAGACTGGGGCAGTTGATCCAGGTCCATATGATAAATTTCTTCAGTCTTCTTTTTTTCCCAGAAAGTAGAGGGCTTTTATTTCATTTTGTTACCCCCCTCCCACCACTTTTAATATACAAAATTTTTAAAATGATAGTTTTTCAACCAAAACATTCCAGGTTGTTACTTATCAAAAATTTATTTTATCAGGTCTTACAGTTCCTGGAATGTGGCAGGATCTTCTTGGAGAAATCCTCCTAGATCTTGCTGTTTTCTGCCATCCCAATGTTTGGTTCCTCTAGTCAAAGGATATGTTATGGATACCTAGCATGCAAGAAAAAATRTTTCCAATTTCTCTAAACAACCTATGAGCACTCCCATACAAAAGACAAAGGAATAAAGGCAAAAAAAAGGCCAGTAGCTCAAGACAATTTATTCCTTTCTTTTGAAAAACAAAGTTGGTTTCTATATGTTCTTTTCTTATGCCATGTCTTTAACTCTTTTTGAAACATCTAATACAAAATAATGACAAGGGATCTCAATTGCTACTGCTTCTTTCTCATATCCCAACCAAATTAAATTGTTTATTTTGAAACATCATTACACTTTAGGTTATTTGTGTTAACAAGCCTACTTTTGCCTCATGTGGATTCATACYGTTGGGCATTTAAATACATTAAATTCAGTGCTTTACAGGGACTTTGCATAAAATTAAGCCAATTTTCCTTAGCAGCTCTTGTAAAAATACTTTTAAACATAAAGATAGTAAAAACAATATGAATGTTTAGAATATTAACCAGCATTTTTGTTATAAACTTAATTACCATGAATACCATAGTGATGTCATTGGAACAAACTGGGAAAGACTATAGACCAGAAGGTATTCAAATAGTTTCCCATAAACAAAGAAAAAGATAATATTTCAGAAATTAGAAGCCTGTATTTGTATGCCCATTTTTAAAATAAAASCTTCTATGTTTAAATAAAGGAAAAATCAGTGAATGTTTCCCATTCAGCAGTTGCAGTGGAACAGTCCCTTGGAAGTTCCATTCCATGAAGTGACATTTCTTTTCCAAAATGAAATATCAGAATGTTCTGCCAATCACACAGTCCTGTTGGCCAAATATTTTCTGTTGCTTTCTACAAAAAAAAAAAAAAAAAAAAAAAAAAAAAGAAAAGAAAAAAACCATGGCCACATGTTCAGTGCTGGGCATCTTTGACAAATTTGATTTCAAAAAACATCACTGACCAGAACGAGTTGCACCATCTGGGATCTGCTACAGCAGTGGTATTTGTTCCTGATGTTTCATGTTCAGGATTGCTCCTGATGCTAGCATGCACATCTTCAGACTGAGGTGAGGTCTCAGGAAATAATCCCTTTTAATTTTCATTGTGCATGAATGTTTAAAACTATCTTTCAATGTGTCTTCAGACATGTAAAATCTCCCCCCTCTGTACGCTCCGTGGAAGATAATTTTTTGAAAGGACATGAGTATTGTTTTCTTCCCCCATATTTATCCTCTGAGAAAACAGTTAAATTAGATATAGATTTAGAGAACACAGCTTACTGACGTCCTCTGTGGCACAGCTAAGAGGAGTAATCTCCGCTTTCTTTACCCAGAATAGGAAGTCTCCTAGTCCCTAGAACATGCAGAAATGATCGTGCTTGTTTAATTTAAACTAGATATAACATTTCTTCTGCATCTTCCTGTGCATGTCTGTAACACCTGGCAGTTCTCTGTGCTTCCCTTGCTTTGAAGAGCTCTTGCAAGCTGGGAAATGTGAGAGAAATAATCCAGGAAAACAGTCAGCCATTCACCAATTCTAAGCGTCTTACCATAATTCCCTTTGTCTTATAATGCCTTTGAGGTCCATAAAGCAGCGTTAAGAAAGCTTCCTGCTGAAGACAACAAAGACAACAAAATGTTTCAGTATTTCAGATGTGCAATGTCTGCATATAGATGAGAATGGCTGTGCAAGACACTTCATTAGACATCTCTGAGCTAGCTCTGAGTGACCTGGAAGATTTAGATGTGCACGTGGGAGGATTATAGTTGAGTAGCAGAGAGTAGTATAGGCACTAGCTCCATTCTAGGGACCTGACTGTCAACATGTCACTCCACTGTGACTGTTTGCCTTGCCGAAGGGTCACACAGATGTGCTCATTTGGCTTTCAGCTCCACAACTGGTYCATTTAATTGCTGTTCCTGTCCCATCTGTTAAAGTGGAGGCAGATCCTAATATAAAGATTTATATATCCTTATATTTCTTTATTTTATCAGGACAATAATAAGTCCTGGTGTTTTGTATTTGGAGGGAAAATATGGAGGCTAAAGGTCATTATTAATTATAGGAAAGTGGTTACTTTTCAGTAGTAATGAATATATATATATTTGAAATACTATATATACATATAAATGTATATGTATATATATATACATATAAATGTGTATATATAGTATTTCATACCTCCATTGTTTGCATTATTTGTAACTTAAGACTTGATCTTACATTTTGACCATCTGGATGAGTCCTGCATCTGAATTCACTGGGGCTCTCAACACAATAGAGTGAAAGATGTATCTGGAGGCTTGAAGTCAGTATCTTGAACAATCATTAACTCCCTAGTTGTCCCCAGGTATCACTGTACTCTCTTCAAATGTGCTTCCTAAATCAAAATTCTGGATCCAAGCATCCTGAATGCTGTGCGTGAAAGAGAAAACTAAACTCAGTATCTCACATTTTTTGACACAGAAAAGTAAATATGATCTTTTTTTGAGACTACCCATTACATCAGTGACAACACCAGGATTAAAGCTGAACAGTTCCAATTTCCAGGAGGTGTAGTCTAAACAGCTGACAGGCTGCCTTTAAGGTCTACAATAGGAACGTATGCACATCTATATTTTAAAGTATGCAGTGAAAAGATGATGCAGAAATGATTAAATGAGATATTCTTAAAATTAATAGGATGAGTTAACAGCTAGTACACAAAGTTCATGATTCAATCAAGTAAACAAAYGAAGTTTTAATTCAAAAGTTGTTTACATAGCTGCTAATTTTTTWAAATGTTAGAAGCCAAATAAATATTCCTTCAATTTACTTCAGTAATTGTGATATATTTGCAAAATGCTTTTAATAAGAAGTACCAACCAAAAAAAAAATAGTAAAACACAGTGATTTCTGAAAGTATTAAAAATATCATGTGTCAGTGGTACCTAGTTTGTTCTTCTCACTTGGGACCTCACAGATTGATAAGAAAGGAAAAGCGTTATAATCCAGAAGTAAAACTGTTGCGTGATTATAACCCTGACAACCTGCTTCTAATGAGCTTCCCTGTAGATAAGGAGAAGAAGTGCCTTTGATCTCTCCGAGTGAAGGATCTGAATGAACCACTGTTTTAAGGAAAGGAATCTGATTAGGTCTGCTCACCTAGTAATCAAAGTCACAAGCTACCATTTGAGGTATTTGTGAAATTCAGATAAGATTAGTTGCTCCTTGGATAAGCCACTGCAGTCAGTAGGTGCTAATTTTGTCTGGGATATGACCACAGAAAGTAACACTATGGCAAATGAGGAATTGTCTTGCTGAATATTTTGCAGAGTAATATGCTTTTCTATACGGAAATATAAATCAGTTTTAAAAGCTTGCAATCACTTTAGTAATAAGCAATTCTATCTCATCATTATCATCCTTATTCGAGAATGTGCCTTCAGCTCTATGAAATTTAAAGGAAATGCAATCCCAACTCAAAGCAACCTAAATTATGAAAAAAATAGAGACAAAACTTTTTCCTAAGACAACTTCACTTAAGTTTGTTAAGCTGCCTCACTTACACTAGGATCATATTTGACTGGACAGGATCTCTTGCTATTTGTATATGTGGATATTAAACAGATATATATACACATACATATATTATGAATGAGTAGTAAATAACCTGATAACTTTTATCAGTTTCATTTACCTTATAATTTTTTAGATACATTAGAAATGGGCTGAATTTTCAGAACTGGAGGCTAACCTGACAAAATAGACATATAGGTGCCTATTTTAGAAATAGGCAAAGGGATAGAGGATGTGTTTTAGTGAGGGGCACCAGGGCAGCTCAAACCTGAGCCAGGGGCTTTTCTGAACTGAACCAAAGCTCACAATCGAACCAGAGCAGCTCTTTGCTGCTGTAATACCCATGGCTAGCAAATAATAAACACAGTGCTGAATTCTCTTCTGATTGACATTTTTAATAGGACACCTTCAAAAATGATAATGGCCATTTATRCACAAAAGAAATAAAATGAGCTTGAATAAAGTAAAAAAGGGCCCCAAACTGTTAATTTTATGTGATTTTTTTTTTTATTTTGATTAAATATTTCTCTATAAAATAATAATTGCTGCTTTATTATGTGACAAAATCCATTTAACAAAACAATTCCCACTGTTAAATGAGGGTATTCTGTGACCAGATTCTGACACTATGGGTCATGCAAAGGTCCAAGATTTTTTTTTTCTTTTGAAGCTATTATAAAGCTATTATATGTTAATTTCCATCAGATTTTGAGACAGATTTGTAGGAGACGAGGGGTTGCAAAGATCAGTGACTCATTTCAAGCTGTCACTGTTATTTGTGGTCAGCCAGAAGCAACTGATAACAGAGCATTATCTGCTAAGAGAAAAGGAGGGCAAGAAAGGGCTTATGATTTGTTGTTTGTTTAAAATGAATTACCCCCATCAAATGCAGCCTTGAGAATTTAATTAAGCAGCTGCCTAAATACTGATATTTAAGGATGTTAGGCATCCCATGTCAGCCTACTAAACAAATGGTACAATAAACATGCAAACTGCTTTGTTTGATTGGAGGCTAAGTTTTTCCACTCCTTAGTTCTCCCAGCCATCTGGCTATGTTTGGAGAATGTGGGATGGTAGCTACTTTAACTCTTATCTAATGATAAGACTCTCACTGTCAAACATGTGCACCAGAAAGCAAATATTGCACTCTTTTAGGCTTACAGAGTCTTCTCATTTCTCTATCTTCAAATAATTAAAAAAAAAATGTTTTGGAAAAGTTAAAGGCCTGAGATTTGTGTGTGTGTGTATTTTGTTCTGTTTTGTTTTTTTTTTTAATTTTTTTTTCAGTGTTTTAAAATTTCCAGATCTTGCAACTCCATTTCAGAAACATTGAAATTACTTCAAGAGGAAGGATTTTTCTCCTCTCAGGGGCCAAGATAATTTGAGGTTTCTCAGTTATTTAACAACTAGCTCCAGTCTTAAAGAGGATCTGAGTCTCAAAAATTGTTGAAAAAAAATGGAGCTCTTTCCAAAAGTTTTTTAGCTCAGGTACATGAAATTAAAAGCCCGTTATGGAAATATTGGCTCTAGGAATTCAGCTTCACAGACCTTCACATCCTCCCCTCTGCCAAAAATCTCACATCACTTTATTTCCTCATATTCTCACTCTATAATGCCAGTCTGTACTGCTTCCACTTTCATTTCCATCTGTCTTGTCCATATTGCCCCTTCAAATTAAGGTATTTTTCTACAACTCTACCTCATAAAACACCATTTCTTCATTTACTTCATTTATTTTCCCATCAATAATCCTTTTTTTTTTTTTTTGCTCTGCACCAGCATCTCTGTGTGAATTACCAGTGGGTCAAAAACTCCAGTTTGGGTACCACTAGACAAAATGATATACTCAAACCAAGGACAGAGAGAGGGATGAGATTAGTTTAGATACCTCTACTTCTTGTTAAGGGTTGTTTAAAACTCACTGGAATCACTGTCTTTACAGCAAATGCTAAAAGCCAAGCACATCTATGGATTTTAACAACAAGCATGAGCTCAAAAGGAGCAGCAATGATTAAGAGAACACCAGAATCGAGCTTCTATTCATCATTTTGTAAGGCTGTGTTTTTGTAAGGCTTCCCTCGATTAAGCCAGTATTATTCACAGCTCTGTACTACCTACACCTCAAGAGTTTATAAGTCACAAACCACCTCTTAAGGAAACTACTCAATATATCTGCTATAAGGTGTATAAATCTATGTGCATCTTTATCCTGTATCTGTCCATTGGTACTCCTGCATTTTAGCTCAGAAACATTTAATCACCCTGTATGATCCAAGATGGCTTAAGTAACTTGAACTTCTCAGTCCAGAAGACCTGGTGATAGCTTCAAAGATACATTCCTATATTTTGCTTAAGGATTGCTCCCACATAAAACTTCAAGCACCATAAATGCAAGAATCCATTATTTTTAAACTCCATTGTTTTCAAAATGATTAATGTTAAAAATGAAGAACTATCCAGAGATATGAGTAAAGTTTTTTCATACATATTATTTTCCCCAGAGGGGAAAAATACTGCAAAAATAAATACTGCTCAGTTGGAAAATTTCTTTTTTTTTTTTTTTCCTTCAGTTTAGAATACTTAGGATATTTTATTTGGATATTAAAAAAAATCCAAAATAAACAAACTAAAATGTCTGATTTAAGAGAGAGTTTCGGTTTGGACTAATAAAATCGCTCAAAAAAAATGGAGGAAAAATACGGGCTTTACTTGGGATTAATTTTCTATTTTCACATTAGCAAGTGACTAGATCAATATATTACAGTTGCTGCTTCTAGGTTAAGGATATTTCTGCAGATTAGATTTAGCCTAGTCCTATAAACTGACTATTCACTACAAATGCAATTTAGACATTTCTGGGAGAAGTGTTCRTTACAGATTGTAGATGATGGGGTCCCACATCTGTAAAAGTGAGCAGATAAAGTCCAAATCCTTAATAAGTTCCAAAATAGAGTAAAATCAAACTTAATACCTTGAATTTTCTGTTGAATATTRTTTGCCTTTGATATAACTGCAGTGTTATTTTGTTCCTTTTTTTCTAACTCATGATTTTCTGAAAATAGTTAATTCCTTCTCAAATACCAGTTTTTGTTTTAAATTGTTTGACAAAGTTTAAAAAGAATTTGTATTCTTTAAAAGAAAGGTATATCACTGTTTTTTGATAAAATTAGGATTTGTCTTTTGATTCTAGAAGCATAGCTGTCCCCAAATATTTCTATTTTAAATGTTGCCAGAGAGAAAAAAAAACATCCCTTGTTTTTCTCTATTTGGCTCTGAAAAGAATGGTCCCTTGCCTCCAAAYGGGAAGATATGTCACCTTTTGTATGAGTAAGTGAGAAGTTGTTCCTGGAATGGAAGAAGCTGAGGGTCAGAACCTCTAATGTAAATCACTGGGGAATACATCTCAATGTGTCATTGGACACATTATATATGTGCTTAATTTTTCTTAGTCCACTAGCCATTAAACTCATTTGTATTCCTAAGGTGATTTAAGTGATTAAGTGATGCTCCCCTATCGCAGTGAAGATCCCATCCAGGTGGACACTGGATGTCTCCTAACTGGCCACTAACTGCACAATCAGAACTTATGCTTTTCCCATATCTATTGCTTCCTGATTTATAACATGAAAACAGATTAAATATCAGATGAGCTCATTTTACAGGTGCATGCATATAAGGGCTGTGCTCCAAGAATGTACAAGGACTGTAGTGTGAACTAATTTCTTTGGCAAAATGAGTACGGAAAACCATTATCTGGAGTATACARATATATATTTGCATACTTCATAGCAATGTAAATACGCTATAAGCTGCTGAAGGCTTCTTAGAGCATCATTTAAAAGAAGTGAGCCTTGAGCACTCTGGCCCCAAATCTCCACCCTATATATAAATTCAGTATCAGATACTTTCAGGGTAATATTGCCAATGCTCACATTCTACAGACTACATCTGCAAACATGCTTTAGATGAAAAGTAAAAACCCGTTTTTGTTATTGACTCTAAGGTAAATGCCTCAAATGCAAAATCTATGGAGCATTCATATCTTATTTGGCCACTCAAAAATAACTAGTTTGAGAATAAATATTCCCAAATCAGCTATGTAGTGTGGATAAAGTCAGCTAAGAGAATTTTATTCAGAGAGATTTTTTTTTTTTTTTTTTTTTTAACTAGGTTAAGAGTCTTTGGAGGTATTTTGTTTTAAATAGCAAGAGAAACATAGTTCTTTTTAAGATGCATAGAATTTATTCTTATTTCTTAAGGAGAATTTGATTTTTATTATGTGGCCTACAGGCACTTTCAAACTGGAAAAATTCGTACAGCATACAGAAAAGTGTTTTATTGTTTTGGGTTTTTTTTTGATTTTTTCTCAAGGGGTTTAGAATTGATCTTGTTTTAGCAGGTTAATCTTASTCAATTCTAGGAGACATAAGTGCTAAAGGTAAAAAAGAGAATTTGAAGGTGAAGAGGTTATCAACCAAAGAAAATTATCCTGACACCAGACTCCTGCAATTCTGGGCAGATGAATTATGTGATCTTAAAAGAAATTTCTTTGGTAAACTTTCCATGGATAAGGAAAAAAAAAGTCAATTTTTAGAAAACATTACTGTCTTCTTACCAWAAGCAAAAAAAGGAAAATTCTTTGCTGTGAAAAAAAAAAMMCAAAACCACTTTTCCTGAAAACAAAGGGCTTGTTTTATTCTTTCTTCTTCTAATGTGTTCACATGTGTGTRTGTATTTATACTATGCACACATACATATATGCCTTTTAAGTATGCACATAAAATACGCATGTCTACATGTAAAGCAAATCAACCATTAAATAGCTTGTCTTGAAGTATTTGGAACACACTAAGCAGGCTCCATCACGGTTAGGTCAATAATTTAACCTGCTCAMTTTTAAACAGTAGTAGATCTGAGTTTTATTAGATGTTTTACAAAGGCAAACTTCTTTTTTTCACTAAGATACAGCAAGTATTGGTTTTGTCCATAAGCTTTAAATCAGATTGCAGAAGATTTTCTTGCCACTACAATAAWCATTATACAGAAGAAGGAAAAAAATCAAAAAAACAAAAAAGAAAAACTCCATTCTCTTTTCAGTGTAGCAGTACTCAGCTGGGAATTACATGTGGTTTTATAAACTTCCTGCTTTAGCATAGGTAAAGCAATTCTTTTGTAAGAAAGAAGATTAAAATAGATATAAGTATTAGTGCAATAATAGTCTAAGAGTGAGCAGTAGGGATTGAACTGAGTCACTCAGCAACTTAAACATTTTCCTGTCCTAGTTAAAAGACCCAAAACTGTAGGTTAAGCAAATGCAGTAAAATGTCCAAAAATGTCTCTGAAGCCATATCGGGCRTTCAGATCAGGCCAGTATAGCAGGATATACTAGGACATATCATACATRGCATGGTATATATGTGATATGCTTTGACTAAAGTATTGAGAGTCCAGTCTCCACCTGCATGACCTCGCAGCTGGGCACAGCTGGACACAGCTGCGCCTGCATCCCATCTCCTACCTCTGGTGGGATAACCCTGACCTGGTTCCCAGCTGACATGGACTGCCCCATGTACAGGCCTCGCTGGGTGGTCAGTGATGTGTCTGACCCTCAGTAGTCTCTCTCCCTGGTTCTGATCTGACTTGCTGCTCTGCACTCCAGCTCTGTGTCAATGTGCTTCCAGCTGGTGCCTTCCTTGCTGCCGTGCTTGCTCCTGGCTCATCTTTCCTTACAGAGAAGCCTGTCCCTGAGTTTTTTCCTCCAAAAGAGCACAGGAGTGCTCTTTTGTGTGTGTGTGTGTGTGTGTATTGCCAAAGGCCCCTACCCCACTCCAGCTCCTAGGCTGAGACTGGGGACCAGGAACAGTCTGAGCAAGTGGAGCTGCCCCAGCCAGCAGGGTGCCACGGACCATATCAACAACTGCAGTGTACCACAGCATCACAGAAGGACTGAGGTTGGAAGGAATCTCTGGAGATCATTCAATACAACCCGCCCTGCTTAAGCAGGATCACCTACAGCATGTTGCCCAGGATGCTATCCAGACGGCTTTTGACTAGCTCCAAGCATGGAACTCCACAAACTCCCTGGGCAACCCATGCCAGCAGTTTGTTCTTATTTTTTCTCATCCTTTTGCTGGGCACTACTGAGAAGAGTCTGGTCCCGTGCTCTCTACACCTTCCCTTCAGATACTTATTCACATTCATAAGATCTCCTTCAGCCTTCTCAAGGGAACAAGCTGGTCTAACACCACAGTCTGATCCTTCTGTGGGCAAAAGTTTGTGCCAGCTGCTGCTCAAGATCCCTTCCACTGTRGATTATTCTGTGGTCCTGTAATCCTGCAAATTCAAGCTGGATCATAAGTAATCACGGTTTTATATGTTTATTTTTATTAAACATATCAACCTTTTTAAATCAACTATAAAAAAAACCCCATAGCTTTATTAAGGATAATTACCCTTTTTTTACTGTACAACTTTTTTTTTTTCTTCCTGCAATGGAAAGCCCATGTTATAAATCCAGCCTCAAGTAAGTGTTGCATTTTATGTTCAAACCAGAAAAAATGTCGAAAAGAAAGAAAGACAAACCAGATCCTCAGCTGTTGCCTAACTCTAAGCTTATTTCTATTGCACGGAAGCCAACCAAACCATCATTAGGGTACTGCCAGAGATCATCAGACTAGCCTGCCAGAGAAAAGCCTTAGGCCTAGCTGCTGCTACTGGAAAACCCCAGACAAATGCCTGGCAAAGAAATGGCCTCGGACTTACACATTGTTTTTGCGGAGGAAGGAACGATGACACAGTTTCCTGCACAATATTTATAAACTTGTGCCCCGAAGCATTGGTTTCTCACTCCAGTGAATATAAGGAGAAAACCCATTGCAGACAAGACATTTKTTGCCTAAGGTGTCACCATAAGTTTATTTGTCTTTTTGTTTGACATTCAAACCCTGGATCCCCCTACTTGTATTACAACAGTGGGAGGATGCCATAGTCATCCAGAGTTTACCATGAGCAAGGGCAGAGCAGAAATTGGTTGATGGGGGAACCTCAGAAAAGGTGATACAATTTTCTTATGATCAAAGAACTGTGCCAAGAATTCAGTCTATGCCTCCTGACTCCCTCCTCTGTGCAGCACACTTCTCATCTTATTCCTATTCAGACAGATTGTGCTGCTTACACTTCTGGTCAAGCTCCCTGTGTGCAAACAACAGTATCATGGATGTTCACTCAAAGAAAGGCATATATATCTTTCTACAATTTATGTCAAAACCATAATTCTAATGTCACTTCATATACATATTTGTTGCAAGGTCAGCAAAGGATATTTTTTCCCAGTGCATTATCTCACTTTTTAGTTATAGTGTCTTCTGAAATTTGCAACAGAATTTAGCATCTACTAGCTGTTATTAGTTGAATAAGCAAACAGCTGAGAAAAGGAAAAGATGCAAAGAAATAATTTTCACAGCTAATTTAGAAAGTTGGAGATTGGCCAATTTTATACTTTACTCCCTGATTAGATTGTGCTGTCTACTGAAGAAGTAAAGAACATCTTGAATCTAGAAGAATAATTTATACAAGGTGAAGTAAATTCTGCTTTATAGGTATAGTTCCAGAGGAAATTATACAGAAGTAAATGGAAAACCCTGCAATTTTCACTAGCATACTCAACTAGGATAAATCCTCAAGTTTGCAATAATAGCATACTAAGCAGCTAAAATGGACTTGATGTGGCAGGACCAGACTTTTAGGAGCAAAACTTGTCCCTTTCAACAGTGTAACCATTCCTGCTACCTTAATGTGACCGATGTATTAGTCATCCTCTCCTTGCTCTAATTTAATATAACCTGACACGCACACAAGTAGCATGATGGCAGAATACCAGCACTGGGTACTTTTAAAACAGACAGCTGTTTCACTCAGCTCTCTTATCTAAAGTCCATGAAAATGGTGTTAGGCTGTGAGCAAATGACAACAGAACAGAGGCCAAAAGAATGTTCTTGAATGAAGGAGAAATGTTAAATTTTCTCAGTGTTTGCCATGAATTCTGTCCTAATGCCAGAATGGTTTCCATGCAGTCAAGTGAAGCAGAAATGAGGGCTGAACTGCAGTTCATTCTCTCTCTCTGACAATTTATCAGTATGATACCAATCTCTGAAATGTCTAGTTCTTCTCCAAAAATATAATACAGCTAAGATAAATAGTGTTCTTCTACAGAGAAAAGACAGAGGGATAAACACAGATTCTAAAATAGTAATCACTCAATTTCATATTGAAAAATTTCTTACTAGAAATGGAAGAAATGTTAGGAGAAGAAAGCAGAAAAGATGACATTTCCATATCTCAGACAAATAAGAACTTCAATTTTATTTTCCTGCAAGAAAATGTATGCTATTTCAACAGTTTGCTATTAATCTATAAAATGCAGTGTCTCTGTGTTTGTCTCTGTGTTTAGAATATCAGAATCTATTCCGCTACCTTTGTTTTTCAAAATAGTTCTTATTAAAATAAATAAATCTCAGCTGAACAGAACTGACCCTTCAGTGAGGGCTGTAGGGTTTATTGTACRTAAGTATAAGCATTTTATGCAGGAATTAGAGGAAAAAAAAAAACAAGAAAAGAAAACAGTTGAAATATTTAGCAGCTAAAACAACATCAGAAACATATAAACACCTCTCAAAAACAAAATATTTACAGCAGTACCACTGCTATTTGTCTTTGCAGCATGTTAAGGAGTATCCCTAGAGCATCCCTGCTGTAGAATGATCCTTAACATTCTTCCTTTGAAACCTGATGGGAGCAACACAACTCCTTCAGAGGCATTCACTTCTCCAGGCCAAAACTGGAGATATACAAAACATTTTGTTGCATTTTGGAAGCTTATTCAGAAAGTCTAGCAAGCATTTCTTGTTTTAATCCTCCAGCCTTCAGAAGGAAATTTAGTTGTTCCAATGCGYTGGAGTATGTGAGCGTGTGTGTTTATTCCTACAAATCCACAGAGCTGACGACATCTTTACTTAAACATTTGCAATCAAAGCCAGGCATCCTTTGTTCATCATAGCCAAAAGAAATAAAATGGTATCTCCTAGGGGCACAATCCCCTCAACCTCTGATTGGCATCTGAGGTTCTGCCTAAAGTGGGACATCTGTGAAAATTCTATGTGTGTCATAGCCATATCTTGACTCTGTAGCAAGTGAGATCTGTGTGCTTATTTGTCACCTTTTCTCTTGTTTCCATGTAGAGGAAATGGATATATGGACTACCCTGCGTCCTTGAGAGAAGTAAAACCACTCACCAGAGTTCAAGTATAATAACAGCTAATTGAGAAGATTCATTACCTTAAATGTCTGACATAGCCAGTCATCTCCAAAGGGACATTAGGGAGWTTTTTAGCCTTAAAATAATGGAAATGCACTCAAGGTCATAGAAAGTAAATTTCAGCACGTCACTCAGCTTGCACTCCATGATTTATTTTATACTATATTGGATGATTTTTATACTGATTATGTTGAAGCATGCAATCTTTGACATAAGTATTCATTCCATAGCATGAATAATGCCTCTATTTGCTTATTCTGTTTCTCCTTCATGTGCATCAAATAGAGTAGTTAATTATTGCTAAGCTATAATCACTGGAATCGGATAGGTTGGAATTAGTGCTTTGGAATGAATATCTGCATTAATAAAAGGTCTTCAGCCAATAATTAGAAAAATCATATTTTTTTTAATGTACAGCAGAAAACAATTATGGGTTTAGATTTTTTTTGTTGACTGTTTTTGATCCCTTAAGAAATTTGTTTTGAGCTTCCATTCTGTGAAACTTTTAGAAAGAACTTCTATTTTACCGAGTAACTGTACACTGATCAAAGAGTTGTGAGTAATGTGCTGCTTACTGACTATTTCTGTTTTCTAAAAATGTTGGCTTTAGGTGTTAAAGGAAGGATTTACTTCCACTTGAGCTTTTTGTATCTAATACAATGTGTATCGTATTAGAACAAAATTTATTTGTATTAGAACAAAATTTAGAAATTTCTTACCATTTAGACTTATCTTAGATTTTTTCTTATTGTCAACACAATATTTTCTATTAATAAAGACAGGTAAAAATCTCACACAGTTTTGAAGGATTTACTTTAAAAAAAAGCTTTTGAGATTTTTGTAGGAAAAAAATAGTTGAAGTTCATATATTTATAGAATCACAGAATTGCCGAGGTTGGAAGGGACCTCTGGAGGTCATCTAGTCCAACCGCCTGCTCAGTGAGGGACACCTAGAGCATATACCCCAGAACACCGACCAAATGGCTTTGAATAGATTCAGGCTTGGAGACTCCACAGCTTCTGTGGGAAATCTGCTCCAGTGCTCACCCACTCTCACCACAAAGAAGCTTTTCCTCATATGCAGACAGATCTCACTGTGTTTCAGTTTGTGCCCATTGCCTCTTGTCCTATCACTAGGGATATCACTCTTCTTCACTGAGAAGAGTCTTGTCCCATYCTCTTTACAAACTTGCTGAGGGTGAACTCTATCCCTTCATCTATGTCACTGATGAATAAGTTTAACAATATTGGACCAATGTTGACCCCTTGAAGGATATTGCCTAGCTATGGGCCCTCAAATAGCTTTATGCCACTGATCACAAAAAAAAAAAAAAAAAAATCCAGAAAAACAATGGAATATATATGGAATATATATATATATGGAATATATATATACATATATATATAAATCTCAGAATTAGTTTTCCATTTAATGTTACAAATTCTGTTACTTTTAAGAAATCAGCAAGAATAAGTCCGTCTGTTCATGTTTGGGGGTACTTTGTAGAGCAACACCCAGAAAAATGGATACAATCCAGCTAAGGAATGATGCCTTTGAAACAGAATCTGTGGTGTAGAAATGAATAACTACTACAGCACACAGCTGCCAACTCTGGAATTTAACATTCTACATTTCACTTAACCATAAAAAATGAAGAGGACCCATGTTCAAAGGAAAACGTAGTAAAACATTAAATTAATTTTATAGTGTGCACATTGTAGGTCAAGCATATCTAAAAGTTCCCAAAGCAAACTGCAACAATGTCACTGAAAAATATTTAACATAGAATAACATAAACAAAAGACAATAATAACAACAGACACTTCTATTGTCTCTTTCTTCTGCCTTTCTTTTATATATTTAATAATAACTGAGTTAGCTTGAGGCATATATCAAAATCTCCTCTTGCTTTTTCTGTGTTTAGTTCTCATGACATAACGCACAATGACTAAAATGCTATCAATAATGAGAATCAATTTATTTCAGTGTTGCTCCCTTTGAGATAATATGTTATTCAATAGKAACAATTCGTATTTTGTCACAATACTGCCAGAGTTTGTGTTTCAAGTCTTTCCTTCCTTTCTTTTAAAAAGCAAAGTGTTTATTGCTATATTCACATTATTTCCTAAACTCTAAGAGACAGATTATCAGTTGGGACACCGAAACATGGATCTCTAAATTGAAGAATCCAGTGCCACAACACACTTGCAAGTACTAGAGTCCCTAGCATGAGAAGTGAAATGTACATGTGTTTTTCTCAATATGACATGAGCAAAGAAATAATAATCTCCAGGTTGCCATCATTCCTGGATAACATTCAATTCCAGGAAAAGYGCATTTCTGTTGCAAATGTCTTCAATTGGCTTCCTTGCTTATTATAGCATTAAGAAAATACAATTCCTATGTAAGACTATCCCAGGATTTATTTAAATCRCAACAGAAGTTGTTAGAGAAAATAATAAAATATCAGAGAACCTGATACAAAAAGTTATGGATTCCTGATATGCTAGGCCTACAAATAGCCTTGTTATTTTCCCTCTTTTTTTTTTTCCCTCAAGTGCTTTGATTTTTCATAGTCAATATGCACAGGTCATAGCTTCTGTGCACAGATAGGAAGCACCTATACACTTTAAACCTCATAAAATATACTGAAATAGTCATTTTGTCTAAAAAAATGAAGCACAGGCCCAAGTAGAAATTAGAAGATCAATCTGAAGAAGGTACTAAATTGAACCCTGAGATGCCTGAGATTTTAACCAAGAAAAACAGTGAGAATTAAAAGCATAGGGGAATCTATCATTTATAATTATGATTATCTTTCATTGGTACAGTGATTATTTATCAGTTGAATAAATCCTAAGCACAGATGATCATGGGGAAACTAATAACAAATGGAAATTAAAAAAGAAACAGGAAGAATGCAAGAAAATGCAGATGAAATAAAAACAGTCATGTGGTCTGGTGACATATTTTAGAAGTGATAATCCTAGATCCTGTGCTATTGCTGCATGTAAAGGAGCTCATTATCTCTCCAATCTTCCCTCTTTTACTAAAAAAAAATTGTGTGACACCAGAAAAAGAGATCACCTCAGTTATAGACAGATTAATAAAAAAAAAAAAAAAAAAAAAAAAAAAAAGTAAATCACACAAATGTCTAATAGAAATCAAGAAATCTAAAAAGATTTACGTATTTGCTAGGAATCTTAAGCCTGGTCCTATCATCACTTAATAGCTAATATTGTGACAGCGATCACTGGAAGACAGCAAGATTTCACAGAAAGATTCTCAGCAATGCCTTGATTTATGAGACACTCCACTAGTACATAACTAAGAGACTGGGAAAGCTAGCATTGCTTCCAAAATCTACGCAAATCATGCATATCACGTATATCACGCATAATTATGCAAGTCAGTGGGTTTGGAACTTGTGAGTGGCATCTATGTTATTTTTTTTCTCTTAAAACTAACAAATCATAAGTATAATCTCAAAAAGAAATCCCAGTGATGATTACGCTACATAACTTTACACCTATTTGCACTGATGGTTCTTGCCCTTCAGCTTTCAATCTAAAAAGATTCATAGTATGACTTTATGCATCACATTCTGTATTCACTATATTTTATTTCTTAATTAGATATGCCATCAAAAGTGGATGCAAATATCTCAAGATTGACAAAACATACCTTGTCAGTCTTGATCAATTTATCACTCAAGCAACAGTGTTTTGAATAAGCCAGAGTATAAAAAAAAATCATGTTCTGAAAAACCTCTGAACAATTCAGTGCAAAAACAGAGTGCAAATATTACTGGTATAAATAAAAGTATAGAAAGAAAATAAACACTCATGCTTCAGGACATAGATCAACAAAGGATTTACACTCAGACTGTAAATCTTGAAAGTATGAGTTTTTGTTATTCAGTGCTTTATAGTGTCCTGTAAATGCATGTTCCTTCGCACACTGAGGTCAGTAGGTTTCTATGGAAGCACCAGCGGTAGTTGTAGTARAAAACAAAATAACAAAGAACTGTGACAGTGGTGGCTATGACTATCCTTATACAAGGGCATAAACAAACCCTCCCTTATTTGTAGTGAGGCTTATATAGCGATTTATTACATCATCTTCTGAAATACTAGTCATTACAAAATGCTGTTAAAATATCCAGCAGTACCCTCAAGTCTGGATTTCCAATTGTCTACTCAAGCTATGTTTACATTAGCRAGAGTCAGTGGGAGTGTGCCTATTAAGCAGTTAGTGCTGAGGACCTAGTATACACATTATATGCATTTCAGGACTTGCTTTTGAACTATCTCTAATTTGGTCCTGTGAATTTCAGTCTGCTGTCTTCAGCCTATTAGGTGCAATACCAGAGAGCCAAAACCAAATTCCTTGGTTAATTTTAATCCARAAGGATCCATTTCCTAAGATCCAAGAGCACTCTATGATGCAATCTAGAAAGCAGTTAGTGGAGTTAACTGAGAGATTAAATTTGAAAGTGTATTCCCATCCTGAAGTAAATTGCTATTGTAGACACATTAGTCTTGGCAAGTATACTCCAAAGCACTGCTGAAGCGCTCCATCTGGAATCCCTAAAAGAAAATCGTAAAAAGYCCCAGATATTGCAAAGCCTTTCAGAGAACACTTCCAAGTCACCAGGATAACCTACAGTCCAGTGCTTGCAACATGGAGCAACCTGAAATGTAGCATGATCTGTGCCATCCTCACATCACACAATGATGAGCATTTTAGTGCCAGATATCTCTTTAAAAAACTGTGTGGCAGAGACAGCACGCCTCTCTCTCATTTGATTGTCTGACCAAGTTATTGCATTATCAACAGGATATCTCCTAAAATGTGAGCTTCCCTAGACTGTTGAGAAATACCATACTAAGCATACACTAGCAAGGACTGGGTACCAAATTTAGCATCTGAGATCTCGAACCATCACTGACATATGGAAAGAACTCCAAGAAGATCAGGATTACCACCACTGCTTCCCCTTTCTTCCCGTCAGGCTTTCTCAGAGAGTGCTGCCCTGCTGGAGGTCTCTCTTTTTGTATTGGAGGTTGAGTGTCAGTCAGACAAACCAGTCCAGCAGCAAGGCACATCAGAGTTCAGAATAATATCCTCAAACTCAAACTCAAATACATACAAGCAACCTAAGTTGCATGTTATAGTTGCTCCTGCCAACACCTGTAAATGTCTAGGTTCAGTGTTTGCTTAGACATGAGAGACTGCAGGGGCCAGCCCAGGAAGAGGTGTTATTTCTGAGCAGACAGGAGCAGCATTAAACAAGAAAACAAATGCACACAGGTAGAAATCAGCTTAGTGGCAATGGGCTTGACTTAGATGGAAACCACATATCGCATCAATGTCAGTGACTCAGCCAATCCATATCTGTCTGTATTTTTACTRGTAGCTTTATGTCTAACACTCTGGCAAAGGCTGAAAAGCTATGGACACACTGAGGGACCTTGCAAGGTTGTGAAGGAGAAGCACCTCACACCGAATATACTCAGCAGTGTAAATCCCTAGTATGTTTGCATAGTATGTGACTGCTAGGCCCCAATTGCCTCCAGCTACTGTTGCTTACAAGRTCTGTTCAAGTGTCTCATGCGTGGTCTTAATTTCAGGGTTGAAGCCAATTTCTTCATATACATCCCTTCTCCATGGAAAAAGACCCCTCTGCCTAGTGCCTTATGTATTACCTGGATACTTGGTAACCACTGAGACCTRGCAATGCCTTAGGTAATGACTTTGGGATCTTGTTATTCAACAAGAACATTCAGATGCATAGGAAGAGAGCACAATTGTTTTGGCAGCAGTAATGTAATTTGGCTCTTTCCAGGCATAAAATATGTAAGAAGCTGACTGTCAGCTGTTACTTTTCATCTGGGGAAAAGGACTTTATATCCAAAAGCTCCAAACACTCTCCTGCACAAGCACATACATGAATGTACTAAGAGCAGTCAACACTTTGTTCTCTGCTTCCAGATCGCATGAGCCCATATGCTGTTGGACCAGGCTTATGAGCACCTTCCAAAAAACACAATATTCTAATCCTCAATCACATGGCAATGAGATAGAAAGAGTTCTCAGGACCCCAGATGTGTGGTGACTTACAGGTCATGCCAAAAAGAGCCCTCTTTCTTTTCAGCAGTGAAGGAGTCCATGTTGGTGGGAGGGTAAATAAGGTCTTAAGTCTTCAGTGTGCTGCCAGGTACTCTTACAGTCTTTAGCAGGCACAAGCCTTTTTAGTACTCTTCTTCTCACTTTCCTATATTTCTTTACCTATGAAGCAAAGGCTGATAATAGGGTGAGTTCAATATGCACATATTTAAATACCTTGGGGAATCTTGTGCTGCCAGATAGAGAAAAGAAGTGGGGTTGGGATGAGTACTAGAAGTGTGAGCTTCAGAAATTGACAACCACATTGTCTGTTTAACAGCCAATGTCAGTATACCTGAGATAGTCTGTTGGACTCCAATGTCCATCATGACGCCATCTTGGGGCATCTTCATGGGTTCATTCTTCTGGAGCAATATAAAATGAAAAAATTAGTTAGGAACAAAAAGATCTCTGAGTTGAACTGATATTGCAGGTCTTAAACACAGTCACCAGTCTTTTGTCTTAAAAATGAAAAATATTATTATTTCTGGGATTATTTTGGAATTTAACTGCATGTGTAAAATGAATTGAAATAATATCAGTCATCCTTTTTATTTCATGCTGTTCTGTAAAGAAAATGGCATAAGACACCAGAATACTGACTCAATCAAAAGAAAAAACTTACAATAGTTTTACTATTTGAGATTGTATTATTACCAATTGCTATGTGGATAATGACCTCAATGGACAAGTGCTCTTGCTTAAGTGCTTTGCTGAATTGGGGCCAGAGACCTTATCACCCTGTAAAAGTCACCAGTGATCCTCTGGGTTTTACTACTGTCCATCACTACTTTCACATTGGTTTGCCCCTTCCAAGAACATTACTTATGTGTATACCATGGAACAAAAAAATTATGAACTTTAAACTAAAAAAAAGGAATAAAAATTGTATATCYGAACTGTTCGGTTAACAGATATCAAAACAAGGCTTTTGTTGGAATAGATATTCCAACTATCCTTGGATACATTGTCTTAAACATTTCAAGTTCTCTTAAACATTTCAAGAAAGCACACAAACCCTTTCTCATTCAAGAAAGTTCAGACTTAAGGATACACATAATTCTTCTTGGAAAAAAACGTTTCTGCGTGTTTTAATACAAAGGTAGATAATATACATAGATTTGCTATAGAGGCATATATATATGTAAACATATATGAAATCATAAATATATGCCCACACATTTGAGTATAATAAGATACAGTTTTGAGCTGAAAAGATTTGTCAGTTCAGCAATTTCAGACTGCATGTTCAATGCACCTTCAGTGCAATCTGAAACAGACCCTTTGATGTAAAAAAACAGGGGTAGACACAAAAGGAGATTGCTCAGTTTTGGGACATTTGTTTGCATGATTAGCTGTAAACCAAGGTAAAAAGTGCAACTGAGTGCTTGAACTGAACAGACATGAAAGAAAGATTAACTCTCAYCACCAAGAAATGTTTGTACTTTTTAAATGAATGGATGATTTGTGACAACAAGAAAAGTGCAAATATTGAGACAAAGGGTTTCAGCCTGTGCTTTGTATTCAATCAGCACTTAAAAGCAGGTAAACTTGTTACAGATACACAAATTAGGTAGTAGGCTGTGATTTCACTAAAGTCATAAGAAGTGTTGATGTGAATTGGGTAAATTCAGGCTGTCTTATAATTGATCCGTCTCTAATCCTCCTCAATTGATGACAAATGGCCATTTACAGGCCCTTTTGTGTGAATGTAAGCCCTTCAGATAACAGAAACCCACTCAGTCAGGGAGCTGTAGCAAAGTGACACATTCCCACTAAATAAGCAGCCTAAAGAAACAAATAAATATAAAGCAAAACATTTTGCAAATGTTAGGAACCTTTTTATTTTCTCTGAAGTATGGTATGGTATGACTATGTGAAACCAAAATTCCTATCTTTTTTTTTTTTTTTTTTTTTTTTAACAAAAGTTGCTGCTATGTTAATATATACATTAGTCTAATTTAAGTACATAAAAGATTATGTTTACATAGACTTTCTCTTTTCAAAGATATTGCTACACAAGCAAAGGCTACAAAAAGTAAAGTAACACTATATATTAACATAGGAGTGCAGTAGGAGCTCATTGTCTGCGGGCTTAGGGAGGGGTCCTGTCACTCYTAAAAATAATGTCTATCAAAGGACAGAGTTTCTGTTAGAGATAGTGACTTTTATCAAATATAGAATTTTAAAAGTTATTATGCCTGCCTACAAATCTTGCTTTAAATATGCCACCACAGCTACACTGCTGCATTACATGTATATAATCATACAAGAGTTTGAACACATACCTATCCAACTTCAGGCTTTACTGAGAGTCTTTTGCAAACACTGAAATGGCAAAGTCAGTCTTATAGAAACTCTGACTCAAGACTTCTAGAAATCACATTCAACTCTTCCAGAAATATATTCAAAAGCATTATAAAAAAAGGTAGAGAGGAAAAAAGAAATATTGGAAGTGTTTAATGACTTAAGGATAGCAAGTAAAGGCCATACTGTTATTTGAATAACACAAAATATCTGAAAAGACTCTTGCAGTTTGCCAAGGTGAATAAAATTGTTAGGACTATTTTAGGGACTCTTCCTGTAATATTTCTAGACTGTAGAAACTGTATTGGTGTCTGGTTTGTAAAAAAAAAAAAAAAAAAAGATCAAGGTGTTCCTTTTCCTTCCACTCAAGTCCTAAATTACATTTAATCAAAAACAGACTGTAGCCTGACCTGTATATATATAGGGGAGTAGGGAGGGTTAATGCATATTGCTTATTGCTTCATACCTGTTATTGATGGCTATCATGGAAAAGAGGATTTCAGGTTTAGGAAGATGACTTAGGAGTAGRGCTAGAAGAAATCTGGAGTTTACATATGCATGACAGCATGCTGGTAGGTCTCACAGATTACATCTGTTCTGGTGATAAGCCTGCTCTGTCATTTGCACATGATGCCAAAAGTTTCAGTGTCTTCACTCACCTGAATTCTCTCTGTTCAACATAGGTGACTGAGTCTAGTCTCAGAGTTGGGAACAAGTTCGTCGAATAACAGTGTCCGGCCATGAAAGAGCATATGAAGAAACACCGGTATTCAGATCCATGCTTTTATGATATTTACTAATGATCTTGATAAATCAGTATTTTATAGTCACAAATTCCAAGTAGTATTTAGTTTAGCTACTAAACCAAATGAGGACACATTTGATATCCATAACTTGTGCATTTACAAGCATGACATACTGACAGCCAGCTCCTCAGGATACTATATCAGGGCAGAACTCATTCATGTACCTCAGTGAGCTAAATGGCCACTCTCTTATCCATCAACTTGGTAGCGGATGAACCACAAAGAAGGAAGATAGCTGTAGCTCTCCAAAGAACCTGGCGAAGCCCTTTGGCTTGATTCAGAAAAACACTCCAAGGTACAGCTTTTCCCCTCCTTGTGATCCAATATTTCAGATTCACAGAGCTAATTTTGAACAGGTGCATAAAGATGTAAGTTTTGTTTCTGAACTCCCATTGCAGTCAATGACTCTCAGTCAATAGACTGTACAGTCACTGGAGTCCAGAAAGCTTTCCCAGTGGATAAAGTATTGGTTTCTAATCTGAGGCAAGATGAAACTCTCTCTAAACTAAATTTAGGTGTCTAGATCACTGTTTCTGAATTCTTTTGCAAATGTCTGAGGATATTCCTTTCCTGAGACAAAGTCCAGCCATACAATAAAGAAAACATGCTGTCACTGCTACAAGACTGGTTACTAGGGGATATCTCACACAGAGGGACAGAGAAAATTTGGGAGGTTAATTCAGGGTAAATCACTCCTTCCCTGGAGGAGAGGAAACTAAAGTTTTTATTTTCTAGTCTGCTTTTGGAGAAAAGAAGCTATGAGCTATGTGCTGTCCTATGCATGGAGGTAGAAGCAGGATATAAATGACCCTTTCACTAAGTAATTTGGGTAACTCAGTGTAAATGTCTTCTTGGCATTCATTTCCATTGTTTTTCTCCAGTTTTCTGGACTGATTGGAACTAGTAGATATGCTATAAGTGAAAATATATTTTCATCTCATCCAAAAGAAATAAACAATTCCTGCACCCCTGGACAATTGCCAGGTCTGTTTAAGGGGGTTTTGTTTTTCATTTTTAAGCTGAGAAACTAGTCAGACTGATGTAAGCCCATGCAGTCCAACTAAGTGAGAATGCAAAGACATCATTGTTAAAAGGTTAATAAAGAGAAATTTAGTCTTCTTTGCATCTTTTATTAAAAAAAAACAAGAATCCCTTTTCTTCAGACATCTGGGTGCAACATTCCCTTTTTGTTCATGTTTGCTTACAAAGTATCCATATTATATGTTTTGCTATCACTGTGACACAAAGTAGTAGATAYTCTGTGTGACAAATGGTCTTATATTTGGTATTATATTTTTTTTTCTGATTCTAGCTTGGGAAAGCAAAATAACTGGGTGATAACTTTTTTCTTTCTGGTTTTCTTTTCGAAAGGCACAGATTTCTAACATTTCATTCAATGTTAATTCCTATTTCAATTCACATTCAATTTATATATCACAGGTACTAAAAGAAGTACCTAGCCTGGATCACTGATCTCATCTGGGAATCAAACTCACTGTCATATACGGATAAAATTAAATATATTTAAGGATTTATCTCTGCATGGATAATTTATCAGCAGTTATTCAACAGAAAACACCACACAKACAACTCTCTGAGAATTCATGGACATCAAATGACAGCTTATAATASACCTCAGTTTTCTCAGGAACCATTATTCCCAGTCCTTCCCTAAATTTAATTTATTTATGACATTTCATATCATTCCTATTTCACAATTAGGAACAGTGAGGTATAGACTGCAAACTCTAAGGTCACTCAGATCATCAAAATCAGAGATGTTATGAAAAATGAATGGTGAGATTCAGTTCAAGAATATGGATGCTAGTTATTTGGTTAACATAAGTCTGTAGTATCATTTGAAATGCCCAATTTATTGCTCTCTCAAAATTTCTCTTTATTTTGAATAGCCTTTGCTATACATTTTTGTCTGTGTGGAAAAAGCATAATATGCTTCCCAAGCCATAGMATATCTAAATTTGTATTTTAAACTACTATTACTAGTATTTATGCTATTAACTTACTCTAGAAAAAAAAGTTTCAAAAATGTCATGAAAACACAAAGCTCCATATTCTTCTGACAGTCTTAAAAACATTGTCAATAAAACCTTATTTTTCTTAGTTCCTTGAATTTCCACTCAAAAAAATGCACCAAAAAATACAGTCCAGTTTCTGAAAGCAATCAAACGTGTAGCAAGTAGATATGTAGCAAAATAYGGACAATAAAACAGTCAGATGTGTAGAGACCATATCTCCATAAAATCTTAAAGATAAAGTGGTGAAAATTAGGTATTTTCATCTATTCCAAAGCAGAATCCTTCTTAAATCATTCTTCATGGATGTTACTAAACATTAACTAAAACTCTCCACTGATGAAGATATAACATGACTTTTTGCAACTCTAAGATATTGTCATGTTAGCACTTTGACCCTGAAATCATTTTCTTTAGAACTATTCAGAACTGTTCTCTAAACAAAAGTTACATATATTTAAGAAAATTATGATTTCTATATAAGCATATCAATTTGCACTGTCTTTAAAGGATTCATTTAAGACCACTTGCAAATACAAAAATAACTCACCTCTATTTCTCTAGATATTCTTTAACAAATCTTTTTTTTATTTTCCTCTTACATGTGACAATAGCCTTGCCTCACCCTTTATACTACTTATTTACCCTTTTTTCTCAACTGTGAAAGCAAAGCTAGTTTCATCATGTAAAGCTTTTACATACAACCTTTTYATATTCAGTTCAGTGCTTTTAGATTCTTGTGGGCAGCAGTCATCAACCAAACAGTGCAATGTTTGCTTTCTGAATACTCTAGGTCAATGGCGGTTTGAAAAAAAAAAAAAAAAAAAAAAAAGAGTGCCCATTAGAATTTTGACAAAATAATCATGAAAACATTTTTAATACTTTTAACATTTTTTTCTTTATCAAAACAAAATCTGGGGTCTAATTTGACCTGACAGAGTCCCTTTACTGCATGGAAACTGTGAGAAATAACCAAATTTGACATCATATGAACTATAGTGTCACTCCATTGTACATGTCCTTCACCTTGGTGTTCATGTTCAGAGCTGAAAAAAAAGGCAAGTGTTTTTCCAGTCACATAAGAAGTGTAATGTTAGTATACTGCAAGCAAAATCAGAAAGAATGAAAATAAAAAAAAGGTCCTCATTTACCTATTAAAATAGCTCTATATTTCCTTAAAATAGATACAGCCAGGTTTATTTTTGATGTAATTCATTTTAGAAATGCATCCAGTTGACATAATATCTCTAGTTTAGGATATGACTAATTTTATTTTTAAAAATTCACCACTAATTAAATATTCATGAGGTCTTTTCTTCTTGGAAGCTGTATTTTAGGTCCCAAGTCTGAACATCCTTTAGGCATGAGAGAGAATAAAAAAGGGAAAATCATGTTTAACCAACTTGATAGTCTTCTGTGATGGAATGCCTGACTGAGCAGATGAGGGGAGAGCAGTGGAGGTGGTCTACCTTGACTACAGTAAGGCTGTTGACACTATCTACCATAACATCCTCAGAGGCAAGCTCTGGAGATAYGGGCTAGAGGAACAGAAAGTGAGGTATCCAGCTCCCAGGCCTCTATATTTTTAAAGGACAGATGAGAGGTGATCAGTGGAACTTCATAGAAATCCTATATTTACAAGAACAGCAAAATTTAGAAACACACAATCAAATAAAAATCTCTAATGTCTTACAGTTAAACACAACAAATATATGTTGCAATATGGCTTTCCTAAATGTTTAGCTTACTTTAGAATCAGAAAATGTTAACACTGTAATTTTAAACTGTTAATACTGGTTTGTATTTGGGGTCTGGGACTGAAAATTGTATAAACAAAGTATTCTTGCAGTGAATTATTTAACTGACTTTTTAAACAGTTTAAACATGATATTTCTGAAGCCTACTCTAGCAGGAAGATTGTTTCAAGAATTTTCTGAAATTTATGACAGAGACTGAAAAATGTTAGAGAAAAGAATCTGGGAGTTATTTGATCTCCTTGAACAGGTGCCTCAAGTCAATATAAAAAAGATTTAATCTATAGCAGTCAGAGAAACAATGTTGATGCCTATTTGCTGGCCTGGAAGTTCTGAGCTCCCCAGTAAAAGAGAGATAAGGAGCTACTGGAATGAGTCCAGTGGAGGGCTGCTAAGATGACAGAGGGACTGGTGTATCTCTCCTATGAAGAAAAGTTGTGATAAATGGGGCTGTTCAGCTGGGAAAAGAGAAGACTGAGGGGGAATCTTATCAGTGTGGATAAGTATCTGAAGAGATGGTATAGAGAGAATGGGATCAGACTCTTTGTGGTGCCCAATGATAGTATTGGAGGCAATGGGTACAAACTGAAACACTAGTTCCAAGTGCACATGAGGAAAAACTTTTTACTGTGAGGGTGACTCAGCACTGGCACAGGTTGCCAAGAGGGATTGTGGAGTCTTTATGCTTGGAGATATTCAAAGGCCTAGACAGGTTCCTGTGAAACCTGCTCTAAGTGAGCCCACTTAGACCAGATGATCTCCAGAGGTCCCTTCCAACCTCAACCATTCTGTGATTCTGCGATATGCTCAGCTGCAATCCTGACAAAAGACAGACTGGCATAGCATATTTTAGAGCGTTCTTGAGCAGTAGCTAATGGAACAGGAATTAATTTTAATGTCACAGAGAATGGCTGTTTCATTGTCATTCTCACTCCATCTGGATCAGGACTTTCTTCCTTTATATATGCAGGTGTCTCTGCCAGTAACGGAGTGGATCAGCTAGAAAATAGCACTGACATGCTCTTCCTTCATGGGCAGTAGAGTAACGGCCTAAAAAGGAAATTAAAATTTACCTAAACCAGAATTAATTTCTCAGAAAATATCCAGTAAGCACAGCAAGAATTAATCTTTTCAAAAGTGTGGGTTTCTTGATAGTGTTTTCCAAAATGTGAGCAAGGCTACTTTGGCCAGAAGGTGTAGAGATGAAGGGCTACCAAAGAAAAGGAATATACATATCTCTCATTTAGCATCTATACATTTTGATGAAGTGTCAGGGATTGCAGTAGGTCTGTGAGATCCCTGGCTCCCTTAGCGGAGAGTGTTAACCTTGAAGACTTCAGAATGTGCCCGTGAGAAAAAGGAGGTACTTAGATAGTAGAAAACTGTAAACAAGTCTGAGAAAGTTTCAGCTGCAGAGCAGGCTGAGAGGACTTGCAAAACGGACCAGACTGAGGTTTGTCCAATCACAAGCTTGTTATTGTATTTTGCTGACTGTTGCAGCCAATGAGTCAAAGACACGATTTTATATAAAATATATAAAAGAACACTTATGGTATAATAAAGTGCCTTTTTCTCTCTCTCTACTTTCTCTGTAATTATTTCGACCAGCTGTCATTATTAGTCTGCCACGACAGCGACAATGAACTTGTTTACTTTATTTTGGTTTTCTGTTTAAATAGCTGGATTTACAAAAGTAGCAAGATGGCCTCTTAGATATTAAATGAAACAAAAAGATTTTACATGTTACAAGAGCACTTACTCACTGAGGTGTTCTTATTTTTCCTCTCTTTTCCTATTTTACCTCTGGGTACACTGTCTTTCTGCAGAATATATGAGGATCACAGGGTGACAGAAATCCCTGGCCTAATTTTTTACTTTTGGAATAATATCCAATGTGTATGATACTTAGTAGGTGTGCAATCCTGAAATGGATACAAGGACTCCCCCTCCATGACCAAATTAAACACATTAGAATGGCAGTCATAAAACTCATTCAGACCAACAGGAGAGGACATCTAGCTTGGAAAGTGAGTGGCAAGATCATGACCATTATCTAGAAGCAGAACTTCTGACTGCATCCTCCTGACATAGCACTGTAGAACAGGATGGCTATGGGAGTGGGTGGGAGCATCTATTCTTTTATTTCTACACTGTTGTATTTTGTATAATTTTTTGTATGCCTCCAAAAAATTCATCAAAAAGATGGAGGCAGATGCTTCTCAGTGGTTGGTGGGAGAATGAGGAGGAACATGGGCATAAGCTGCAATAAGAGAAGATCACACGGCGTATTACGAAATGAGTTTTCCCCATTAAGACAGACAAGCAGTGGAACAGGCTGCCCAGAAAAGTTGTGCAATGTCCTTAGTGGTTGGCAAAACCCAGCTGGATAAACTCTGAGTAGCCAGGACTGATCCCACAGCTGACCCTCCTGTGCGCAATAGGTTAGACCAGACATTTCCTGAGATCCCTTTCAGCATGAATTATTCTGGGATTCAATTAGTACTGCTGCAATAGAGAACTCTGTTGTTTTTTCTTATAATTTATGAAGTAAAAGTCATTGTGGCATAGGTTGATTTTAGTTATTTCTTCTGCAGATTTTTGTATGTGATTATTACTATATTCATCCTTCCACACGTTTATATCGTTTTGTTTAGTTAATGTAATTGATTCTAGTCACTGACTGGTTAATGAGAAACACTCTGCCAATAAGCAAGTTTAAAGGAAAAAAAGGACTAAATGTTATTAATCAAAGCACAGGTTCCTTCACTGATAACTAGCAGAGCCAAACATAATGCATAAATGTGAATTGACCTAACAAGAAAGGAGGATTTCAAGAATACAGCTGGTTTATTTCCCAGTGACAAAATATACAAAGAGAATCCAGGCCCCAAACGTCTAAGAAAAGGAAAGATGTTTTAGTAGCTTGGCTTTATCCTGTACTGGCTGTCCTGAGTCAAGCTTCTTTGAATATATATATATATATATATATTTATATATATCCCCTTAAGTGAACTGGTTGTGTCAAAATTTCCAGTGAAATGTAAGCATGGTTTCTTTTCCATTGTTTCTCATAAAGAATAAAAATAACTCCAGTTCTGGCCATTATCATTCCACCAAAAAGTCAGAAACTTTTTGAGCCTGATCCTGAAGCTTTGAAGTCATTGGGAACAGAAACATAGTCTTAAAGCCAAATATTTTGGCTAGATAATGTCTCACAGTTCCTCACTTTTTTTTTTTTTAATTATTATTTATTTAATTAGTTATTTATTTGTTTATTTATTCCTGCCTTTCTCTTTTTATCTATTCCTTCTAAAAAGAAATTGTAGTTTGTTTCTGGAGACCCTCAGAGCCTGGAGAAGGGGGTTTCTGTCCATGTATCAGTCTAGAAAGGGCTTCCTGTCTCTAACATGGCTTTACTTGACTTCTATAAATTTAAAATAAATTGGATCTGAAGCTATTACAGTTCCTGTAGCTAGTAAGACTATGTCCATACTAGAAAACTGAATTGCTCACAGTCATTCTCTGGCACTGAAGCTAGCAGAACTAATGGAGCTAAATGTGCTACTGTACAAAAAGGCCTGTATCTCTTGTAATCCTTCTACCCTCAAATACAGAGTGGCCACATCCAAGCTGCCTATTAACAGTCCCAGACACCACCAAACTCCAGAACTATTCTGGTTAGCTAGACTGGGTAAAAATCGTACAGGTACCAGCCTAACAATTTTGCATTATGGGCAATGAAGTGACAAGGCATGTTCTTTTTTGCTATTTATTAGTGTGCATAACTCAAGGGTGCAATTCATCTACTTTCATTTAGACATCTGAAAGTCCACAATTTAAACTTCTGCTGGTTTCTTTGGCCTCCTGTTATACTTGGTGGAAGCAAATCCAGACCACAATTTATCTAACTCATCTTCTGTAGTTAGCTCAAATAAGATGGATTGCAATCTAGAAATGCCCAATTTTTGTTCTGATTATAAAGTGAGTCTAAGGTCATCAGGTCAGACTGAGACTTCTAATTATCAGGCACCTGAGATAAGGTGAGACAGATACCAGCCTAATATATATGTTTATAAAGACACTACATCTCTCATGTTAAGATACACCTTTAAAGGCAATGTGTTAAATTATAGCTCTTACTTAAGAAAAATGGTGCAACTGCTTGTGAGAAGATTCCCAATCAGAAAAGAGGAACTACTCTCCACAGAGTAGGATAGAGGGTCTGGAAAAGTGACAATGTTTTCTGAAGCAGTTGTCCAGAAATACAATCTTCTGTTACATCTCTCCCAGGAATATGATGGAACTTAGCAGCAATGATGCTGCCTTTGCTCTTGTTCAGAGCATAGAGTTGTACCTACTCCTTTCATTTTTTTCTCAAGTGGGAGCAAGGCTTGAGTGCCTGAAGGATCTACCTGAAGCTGTAGGGCTTTCATTTCTTGTGTTTGGCTGGAGAAGTCTGGGAAGCTGTGGAGGAGGACGAGGTCGGGACTCTGCCCTCGAGCAGCATAACTGAGACAGTTTGGCTTAGGTTTCATTAATAACCCTACTTCCACTCTGACCCTGAGTCATAATAAATACCTGGGAACCATAGCTGTTGATTACATTTGCAGTTGATGCCAAGTTATATCATTTGTATTACCATTAATGTAAAGAAAATATTTGTGTCTGAAAATAAGTTATACTACAGCCTACACCCATTTTCATTTCAATCTCTTGTTCTTGTTACCTTCATTAGATATTTTTCTAATGATAAATAACTGGGAAAACATTACCTAAGTAAAGTTATCAAAGGAGAGCAATTATGGTAACATGTGCCATATTATTCCAATTAGGTAACTACTCATGGTGGTTTCACTTGGTAACAGCACAAAACTACTGTTTAACCTGCTATTCCCACTGTTACATTGACAAATGATTCCAAAGCTGCCTTTCATTCAGCAGGTCTGTTTTTGGACAAGGTCCAGATAAAACAAAATAATAAGATTTATAAGTACCGTACTGGGAGGGTAAAGAGGATCTGAAGGGCAAAAGCCCTGCTCTATCCTCTATCTTCTTAGAAAATGAAAGCTCAAGGAAATTACTTCTAGTGGGCAAATAAAAAGGATTCCAATGAAGCCACAGCCAGCATTTATTCAGGCAAGATCCTGCAGCTATTAGCATGTATATATCTGAGGGTCAAATTGTGTTTCATGTTTCTTAGTGGAGAGAGGCCAGAAACAGGGTCAGTATGTAAGAAACGTCCTGTTAAATACAAATCAATAATGTGAAGAAAGCAGTTTCACCACAGCTTGCTTCATCTTTGGATGATGCATCAGGTGATGCTCAACAGGCAGGTGTAGTGCRTTGTCTTGTGCATCCCCAATGCAATAGGTGCTCAGAGACAGAGATCTAAAAGCTTTCCTGTAGTTTCCCTTGCTCCTTCCTCACTAGGYGGTGCAACAGACATTATCAACTGCAGTCTGGAGGAAGATTTTGGAGGTTCTGGACCTTTATGTGTTACCTGATAATTTCTGAATGTCTGTTAATTTCTGAAAGGAAATTGGAAGTTTTCACCTTCCAAAATCTGGTGAAGGACCTCTCATTGTCAAAAACTATAGACTCAGAAAAAGATGTCTTCAGAAGCAGGAGTGTTATAAAAATAATGCAGCTTCTTTGGAAGAGCGTGAACTCAAAGAGAAAATAACAAAGACAAAAGGAAAGGAAACGAAGTCAGCACTATGGTAAGAGGTTAACAGACATGATCTTACAATTAAAGATATTTACCAGAGAAATTTGAACCCCATTATAATCTGGCTTATGGTACGTAAGGAAGAACTGTTTTACATCATCAAAGACAAAAACCAGGTCTATAGGTAAGCTTTAAGAATAATAAACATCCTGAATTCAAGAATAAGTCTGTCAAATGAAGGGATATTGATTTTGGAACAAGGAATATTATGTCAAACAACATTAGTTTAATTGATCTGAATTTAGTTTAAGTACTAAAAGCATTTATATACAAACAGCAAATGAAAATTAACTGCAGCTGAGTCTCTTGGTTCTCAGATTATACAATATGCACAACCAACTGAAAGTTCTTATAGGAACCCCAGCAACACAGTCTGGGTTCTATTCCCATAGCATGACTCAATAGAAAAGCAATATGCTTTCTTTCAGAAAATATGAATATTTAAAGCCATGTTTTGACTTTTCAAAATACACAAAACTTTTCCTTTCCCAAAAAGAATTTATAATAAAATGTAAAAAAGATGCTAGAACTACAATCCATGCTAACATGGCTTAGCTAAAATATTTCAGCTTCTGGAATGGGCCATCAAGGAAAAATCTATTCCTTCGGATACAAAGCCAGAATTATTTACTGTGTTTTTTTTCTTTCTATTCTCACTCATCTACACTACTTAACTCTCTTCTATATCTCAGGATCTGCATTCTTATGAGCTGCTGCACAACTGCTAAAAAAAATGTGATTTTTGATGCCTATTAGGGAAAATACCGAACCTCTTTCTGCACTTTGAATTTGTTGTGTCTGAAGACATGAATTTTCCAAAGTGGAAGTCTTTGGGTACCTCCTTCTTTGATGCTTTCTGACACTGTTTGTTTACTCTAATACTAAATCCTTTGGATCATTAAATTAATTAAATTTAAAAGAAAGTCATGACACACACTTGAGTTGTATGATACAAACAACTTAAGCACATAGTAAAAGATGTCCCACTACCACTTAGCACTTTCAAGTGCTTTGCTTTGTAAAATATCCCTACRTCTCTAAAATTTATTGATTTCTCATTTGCAAACATGCTCAGATGCTTTGATCAAGAAGAATGTATGAGTAGGTGACTTCCTGCTTGTTTCTGTCAATAACTGCTACCTCCGGCTATGTATTGTATTTATGTTCAAAACTATGTGTCTTTTGCATAAGAAAAAGTTTCTATAGAATCTTATAGAAAAAAAAATATGGCATCTTGAGTCATTTATTATTGCCATGGCGAAAACTGCTTTCTTTCCTGCTTTATTACCCCTTCCATTTCTCTTTTTTCTCTTTCGAATTTCATTTCATTTTTGTGTTAATATGCAAAGGCTATCAAGTGTTGCATATATACAGCACTTGACACATTACACTCGTAACTGTGCTGAAGCAGCAGTGTTAAATTCATAATGCAGAAGGATGTATGGCTGACTTGGGAAAGATATATACCAGATTGCAGTTGATCCAGTGTGTTGGTAGAGGCTGAGGAGCAAAGAGCTCAGGTAGACTCTGAGGTTATGTTTACACTGACAAATTAAGGAGTGCTAGGAACCAGACCCCATTGCTAGAATTAGATTTTCTATATGATTAGGGCAACCTCTGGTTCAAGCGTATTGGCAAGCAAGTGAGCATTCTGCTCCCAGATTCTCCAGCACAGTCTGGAAATGAAACCATTCCCAATAGTCAGTTTTAGTATAACTACTTTGTTTTGGATGATAAGGGACTTTTACAGCATGGATGAGCTAGAGTGTGAAAGTTGGCCTCTGTGCCAGAGAACAAACCCTGGCACTGTAGGATTACCACCATAGACATAACTAGTAGACACAGAATTTGAATCCAGTGAATTTCTGCCAGGGTTAATGCAATGACAATGAACCACAAAATATGGTGTTGGTTCAAATTTAACATGCCTAGCTTTCTCCTTGTCACCATATCATTTTTGTAAATGCTTTGAAGGCACGATTCTAGACCTCCAGTTTAATGCTATTGCAATKAATGTTAAGTTTTAGCTGATGTCAWTTTTTTTTTCTATAAAGTGTAGCAAACAAACCTGTTGAAAGTCGGAGTAGTAACTGAGTATGAATCATCATATAAAATACGTGTTCTTAGTTGTCATTTGGTTACAGAAACTTTGGCAGTGAGCATTCAAATGTTGTAAGCAAATTGCCCTTTACGGGGCCTCCTGCAGACAATAACAGGCTGGTGGAGAAAACAGTTGTCAAGAAAAGTATCTTTTGGTCTCTGAAGAAACAGATTCCACAGAGGCTGCCTTATTTACATTCCTCTTCCTGGARAGAAAGGGAAGCCAGAGCCAGTCAGGTCTTCTGAGCACAGCATTCTGTAGGGAATGCAACGTGCATCGCTCAGCAAGCACCCCAGATACTTCATGCCATGCCACACAGTCATGCAGAATCAGTATGTGGAGCTACTTAACATGTGTCCACACATGTAAAATGACATACTCAGAGTAAGCTCTAAATTCTAAAAAAGTAATTCTTTAGCTTGTAGCTAATAAGACTAAGGTGATATCTTCATAGAAATAATTTTAAAACATTCTTTTCTACCAGCCTATTAAACTCAGCTGTTCCTTATTTCTTGAAGATAACATTCTCCCCTCATCTGTCCAGCTAGTCATTGCATCATAGAAGGCTATCCATGCTGGCTGCTCCTGAGCACCTTCTTCTCCTCCACGTGTCTGGAGACAGCAGCCAGGATGAGCTGTTCCATCACTTTTCCAGGAATGGAGGTGAGGCTCACCAGCCTGTCGTTGTCTTCTTGCCTCCTTTTTGAAAATCGGTGTGATGTTGGCTTTCTTCCAGTCCTCTGGCACCTGCCCCGTTCTCCAGGAGCTTTTGAAGATGATGGCGAGTGGCTTAGCTATGACATCTGCCAGCTCACATAGCACTCTGGGGTGCATCCCATCAGGGCCTATGGATTTGTTTGTATCAAGTCGCCCTAAGTGCTCACTGACTCACTCTTCCTCTACCTGGGGCAAATCTTCCTCTCTTCGGGTTTCTTCACTTGTCCATAGGGTCTGGGATTCCAAAGGGCTGCCCTTGGTAAACACTGAAGCAAAAAAGGCATTCAGCAACTCTGCTTTTTCTGTGTTTTTTGTAACCAGGGAACCCACCTTGTTCACCAGCGGTCTCACATTCTCCCTAATCTTCCTTTTCTCATTGATACATTTGCAGAAACTCTTCCTATTATTTTTAACATCCCTTGCCAGATTTTGTTCCAAGTAGGCCTTAGCTTTCCTTGTTTCATCCCTAAATTCCCTGACAATGTTCCTGTATTTCTTCCAAGGAGCCTGTCCTTTCTTCCTCATTCTGTATAATGCTTTCTTCTGCTTGAGTTTTGCCAGGAGCTCCCTGCTCATCCACACAAGTGTCCTGCCCCCTCTGCCTGACTTCTTACTCATAGGGATGCACCATTGCTGAACGTGGAGGAAGTGTTGCTTTAAAACTAACCAGCTCTCTTGGGCCTCCTTTCCTTACAGGGCCCTAGCCCCAGGTATTCTTCATAGGAGGTCCCTCAAGAGGCCAGAATCAGCCCTGCTGAAGTCCATGGTCACAGGGCCACTTACAGCCCTGCTTCCTCTTCTTTGGATTCTAAATTCCACCAACTCGCAGCAGTCGCTGCAGTCAAGGCTATCTCCTTCCTTTACATGTCTAACAAGTCCCTCTCTATTTGTGAGTATGAGGTTCAGCAGCCCACCTCTCCTCGTTGGCTCCACCAGAACCTGCATTAAAAAGTTATTGTCAATGCACTGCAGAAACCTCCAGGACTGTTTGTACCTTGCTGTGCTGACATTCCAGTTGATATCAGGGTAGTTAAAGTCTGCCATGAGAACCAGGGCCTGTCACCCTGAGGCAACTTCCAGCTGCMTGTAGAAGGCCTCATCAACCTCCTCGTCCTGTTGCGGTGGCCTGTCACAGTGTCTCCCATGTTAGCCTGTCCTTTAACCCTTACCCACAAGCTCTCATCATCCACTCCCAGGTTGAGCTTCATGCATTCCAGTTGCTCTCTGACATAAAGGGTGACTCCACCACCTTGCCTTCCCAGCCTGTCCTTCCTAAACAGCACATAGCCTTCCATGACAGCACACGAGACATGTGAACTATCCCACCATGTCTCTGCAATTCCAGTAAGATCAYGATGCTGGGATCGAACACATATCTCTAGTTCATCCTGTTTGTTCCCTATGCTTCATGCATTGGTGTATAGGCATTTAAGACAAGTGTTTGAGCCTGAAGGTTTCCTGGGAGGGGTGTAAGAGGACCGTCTATAGTCATATCCTAGACTCACTTCACTGCTACCATACTGCCACTGCTGCACGTCTTCTGATTTTGGCTGTGTGACATTGATTGTCCTGTTTATGTCACACTCCCCTTCCCCCTTCTTGCCTAATTTAAAGCCCTCCTAATGAGGTTTAACAGTCCTTTGTGAAGGTTAACATAAGAAATAATGAAGCATATTGATGGGAGCAAGCCACTGAAACGATAGTCACCCAAAATATAAGTACACATCTAGGAGTATTAAAAAGGGATATCCCTTGGATCAATAGCATACATAAGGGCAAGGGATGGATCTGATTGCACTGGTATGTTAAACAGAGGTGGCACATAGAACAAGAAGTAAAAGAGCAAAGACACTGGAGAGGCCTTGGATAAACAGTCTTTTGATAAAAATGAGAAATAGGTGTCAATAGTCAGAGCATCTGCAATATGTTTGCACATATTTATGTTTAAGAGAAAGTTGTCAAGAAAAGATTTTCTTCAGTACACACATCCACAGGCATATACTCATACTCCAGAGTCCTAGTATGTTTTATTTTCCCTCTGTCATTCTGAGCACATGAAGGAAACAAGGTTTCCTCTTGCTAAGTATAAAGGATATACTTTTTCTTGTACCGAAGTCCCATTTCTGAGTCAGAATGTGAAGTCTCRTCAAATTTGTATCAAGTCAACTCATTAATGTTTAGAAAAGAATGGTAAGGAAGAATTTGGATAACAAAGAGAAAAGAATGTTTCATTTTAAATGATTTTTCATTTCTAAAGGAATGTTATATGATGTAATAAAAAAGCTGAAGCAAAATATCTCTGTGTTATCAAAACACAACATTTCAACTGACTCAAGCCATTTTTGTTATGACTGCTTTCAAACGGATTGAAATGAAAGCATATTTTGGAAAGCGAGAATTTGTAAAACTTAGAATTCCAAATTCCTTCTCTGCTTAGGCTACTAATTTATCTTCCCTCAATAGGGATTTATAGATGGACTGCATAGCCATGCTAGCAAGATATGAAAATTGTATAATATTTGAATAGTTCCTTTTTTTTTTTTTTTTTTTTTTTTGTTTCCTTAGTGAAGTACTAGTAAATCTACTAAAGGTTGGTTTATATACCTTTCACTTTCCAGATGATACTTTGGGACTCTAGTAGTGAACCCAACAACCTTGACCTTTACACTTTAGAAGAATTCYATTTGCTCTGCAGTACTCCTTTAGGTAGGATACAAGAGATTTCAAAAAGCTATATGATTTTGGACAGTATCTAATCATGCTGTAGCTGCAGTTAGCATTACATTCAGTCAGCATTATGTTGCCATTGCGTTAAGTGCTGAAAAAAACCATGGCCTGAACCACTTACAGTGTCTCAGAGAAATTTATACTGACTTCAAGGTCTGGAGATATCGAAAGATCTAGCTGAACTCACTTTTGGTAAAATGCTGCTCCTGTAAGCGCAATCTACCTCCATACACACATGCAAACATACACACATGCTTACATGTATTACTCACATATATAATAACATCTCAGATCACATACAGAAAGATCTGATCTTTCCAACAAAGAAAGCCAGTGCCTGGAGTTTCTCTTTTCTCCCAGATCCTTTCCAACAATATTTGGCTCAAGTTCAGCATGTTACAGGGCTCCCAAGCCTCTTTCTCAGATATATCTGTCTTGTCTCTCTTGGTAAAAGAAACTTATTTCTGGCTCTCTGTCAAGTTCCCCACAACCTTATATTACCAAACAACAACGTTGAAGTCAGGAATGCATACTTTTGCTTTGATTTCCACAGAGAACCATAATTCTTCTATAGTTCTCTTTCCCCTCCTCCCCTCTGCTTTAGGTGACAGATGGTTCTCTAGAAGTCACCCATCTCTTCATTTTGACCTTCTGTTCACCTTCTCCATCTTTTTCCTCTGCCCTGGCCAATTCCAATTTGGGTAATTATTCTGTCTACGGTACGTAAAATTYTCCCTTTTATTTTAGTCAAAGATAATGCCCTTCTCCTTCTGTTCTTAAATGTAATGCTATGCCTTGATAAATCACTGCTGCAGTTTACCCCAAAAGGGAAGGAGTGAGTGACTGGGGACTGATATCTTTTTATAAAGTCATTCCAGTGTTTAGGGATCCTTTGGCATGAATAGCATTTTATTATTAGTCCTTAATCTCAAGATGATTTGCACTGCAAGTATTATTGTCTGTATTGTACAGCTTTTTAAAGAGTGCTTATTTATTAAAGTGAATTAGCACTAAAAATATGCAAACCTTTGCTCATGGAAAAATGAAAATAGCCACAGCTTTTGGAAATGTTTTTGCAAACTGAAATTCTAGCTGCTTGAAATACAGTACTGAAGAGACGTGAAGTCCAAACTGTGAAACTTTCCTCCTTTTCTCCCTAAGTGAACACTTAAGGAGTGTTCCGTGCATTTCTATTCCTTTTACAAAGGAAGATTGTGCTCACAAAAGAATATGCAAGGCACTTTCTTCAGCTTTCATCTTCAGAAAGTACCAATACCTTTTCTGTGGATCTCGAGTCCATCTTAAATAGTATTGCTGTTATTATACACATCAAGTCATCAAGTCATGACTCAGTTGAAACACTTTGTAGATGAGGGCAGCTGTTTGCTATGAAGGACCCATTGTTATTTTTGAAACAGATGCTTTGATTTGTTGGAAGGAACTAATATGTGCTGATTTTAGCCCCAATCCAGTATGACACACAAGCATGTGCTTAAATCTATCATTACTCAGGAAAGCACTTATACATATGTTAAAAATTAAGAATGTGCTTAAGTACTTTGCTTAATGGGGATGATCTTGAGCACATATTKAAGTGCACTGTTGAATCAAGGCCAGAATGCCCAACCTTAGTTATTGTGAAGTTTTCTATCCTTTTACTACTTTGAAAAGTTCAGAAAACATAGCAATGCTTTATTTCATGTCTTTTGCAAAGAASCAATTGTACATAATTGACAAGAGGAATCTTGCAGGCCAAGTAGTTAGGATAGAAAAACCTGCACAAAACTATCAGACTTCTCTCCCTGGTAAGTATGTGAGATGTGACTCTATCTGTGGCTGCTCTTCAGTGGATGTGAATCTGTTTCAGATCTCAGCTAAAGAGCCTGGCTTTAGATAGTATGGACTTGTACTTTTAGCCTTGCTTCAAAACTTGATGATGAGCAAAATGGCCATTGCAACCACAACCTGTATCACACATATTTACAGTACATATGAGACTCTTACATCTTATATTGCAAATCACCAAATACAGTAAATAAGAGAAGATGCCTACTTTTTGAAGAACTAGTTCTTGGTATAATTCTTCAATAACCGAAGTAGAAGAACTAATTTATAGAAACCAGATAGGGCAACTTATATTGGAATCTTAAATTTCATCACATAGAGGCCTGAACCCATAGACTATTCTGAAAAGAGTGACTAGATTTAAATTTTGGTCATTTATTTTTCTAAGTATGTCTTCTATCAAAAAATGACTATTGCAAATTTCATATGTAGCAGATCCTCAGCTGTATATCACATCTACTTATTTCACCCAAATAAACTGWTTCCTGTTGTCAGCAACAGAAAGACAATGAGTCTATGGAAAAGTAAGATGCTCTTCATGCCATTCTGCTTCATGTATCATAAAAGATGTCAAGTATATTCTGATTATTACACTTTTCTATTAATTCTGATGATGAAAAGGTGAGGATAAAGAACAAAGCATGTCTGTAATGTTCCAACTTGAGTTGTCAGGGTTGACTGTCAGAAGTACTATCTTTTGAAGTCCTTACTGTCTCCTACACACATTTATGTATTAAAGTATAATTGCCATTAAAGTAATAGAAAACGTACTCTGATAATTTTCCACATTACCTCAAGTTCACTGTATGTTCTGCTCTGCTGTTTCTTCTAATAACCTCATCTCTACTCAAATTTTGCTAGTAATAAACATGTTTTTTATTAATACATCATGAAAAGAAAAAGTAATAATAAAGATCAATTGCACTTTGTAGTTTGATCATGGAAATATATATCCAGAGCCCAAATTAACTACAAAGCCATGCTCAAAATATTTTAAAGTGATGGACCTACTACAAAAAACTGCTTCTGTAATCACCAGAGAGAAACTAGTGGTGGTACTGTTTAAAAACATCAAAGAACCACTGTCGTCTTCTCCTCTACCTCTTTAAAAGAAGGGATTAGTTGAGAGGCAGTTCAAAGTGCAAGCCAGAGCTGTTCCAGGGAACTCCAGAATTTGGAGCAGGTGTTGTTACCATATGTGCTGGTAGTACATTCAGTAGCTGTGCAAGTCATCCTGGTTTAAAGGAGAAGAAAACCTGACTCAGAATTCCCAGGAGATCGCCCAGACAATGAATCACAGGCTGAAGAATCGGAAGATACGGACAGGCAGAAATAGAAATACTTTCTGAGGGTTACCATGAGGAGAAGGAAATCATGTTTAAAACATAAAAAGTAAAGAAAGTAAAAAAGCCAGAAGTTTCTCATTTGTTAGAAAGAGAGAAAGGAAAAAAAAATAGAAGAGTTAAGGTAGAGATATTGTTTATCATTCACTCATAGGGTTCATTTTCAATGCAGATTTTAACAGACTGAAACCAGTATTTACTAATATTAGTGCATATCTGTCTTCAGCAATAAAACTGTAACAAAGTGATAGCATCCTCTCCAGTGCTACAGTTACCTAGTGTGACAAAAGACCTGTAATACCCACCAACAATTCTCCTTTCAGCAGTGAACTTAGCTGGTCTGTGGTTCATTCCTGATACATGACTGGAGAACGTGTTTGTACCAGTGCCCATTATGGGATTTACAAGAGGATATTGGAGGACTGTCATCATGTGAATGCCTCCCCTTTGTATTCATGGGGAATCAGTAGTTGTCCTCCATGTGAAAGAGGAGTCTCATCATTAGCCCCATAGATTCACATTAATTAGCCTGGGTCTGAAACACAACATATTGCAAGTGAGAAAGACTACAGACAGAAGGGAGTTTGGGCCCCAAGGAGCATGTGATGTTATATTCAAATATCTCTCAGATTTCATACAGAAGATGAATCTATTCAGTAGTATAAACCATGAATAATAGTTCTGGAATCTGACCTTTTGAAAATATAAGCAAAAGAGCTGTTCCACTTGCTCTGTTCTGTGCAGCTTCACAGATAAAAAGCAGTTACTCCCAACTTCTTGCCCTTATTAAAATCAGTTATTGCTGTGATAGTTGGCCAAAAAAGCAAAACAAGGCTCTCATCTGCCCTTACTAGCAAGGCATCAAAGTCCTAACTTCAGCAAACACAAAACAGTGCTTAGTGGAACTGCTTTGTACTCAGAGCAGAAGAGGAAAGGCCAGACTGTGTCGTGCTATTCCTATCCAAAGGAAGAGCGATTCCACCTGCAAAAGAGTAATATGAAGAATGCCTAGATCTGAAGAGCCTTCCACCAAGGAGGTCGAGGGAAAGTGGACAAGAAATGATAACTTTGGCTCCTGCTTTGTCACTCATCACAGTTTGTGCCAAAACAGGGTCTGTAGAGCACTATCATTTTTCACAGTTATAGACTGGAGTCATCTCCGGACATTTTAGCATTGCCTGTTCAATCACTACACAGAAGGTTATGGTCCAACTCTAGCATCTGTACAGTCTCAGGATATTTGCACTGTTTCCAGTCTGGAATATGTCATTTCCTACTAACAGTTGCTACAGATGGACTTTTGCAGATTGAGCTCCCACTCTATGAATTTTAGAGATGTGAGTTCACAGAGCAGTGGCCCAGAGTGCCATGAGCAATGTGATGCCAAGCAGAGCAGTGTTGTGCATCTACACAGTGCAGAACAGAAAGACTTATCTTAGGTTCTGGGAACAGAATAGTTGTGTTAACACAGGGCTGTGCCAGTGTTAATGAGCTTTGTTCTCCTAAAACACCAATTAGCTTGGTTAGAAAACTCCACTGAAACACTGCCTTCTAGATTGGAGCCAGCTCATTTACTGATAAATAGGAGATCTTGACACTCAATAGAGACACATCTAAGGCCTTCTTCAAGGTTCTGATTTTAAACTATATAGTCTACTACTAACCTGTGGGGACAGGTAAGATGATAGAAACATATGACTCAGACATAAATCAGTCTTAGAGGTTTTGTTTGTATGTTTTTTTTTTAACGATAATGCATAATTTAATGATAATGCATRTCCCAGGAGAGCTTGTTACCTTGGATTCAATTCCATATCAAAGCATTAAATATCTTTCTGACTCAAGGTGGCTCACTCTCTGACAGCTTAGAACAGAGTTAGTTTCCAATTGTCTTGCACAACTAAGTAAGAGCATAGTCTTGCAGTGGGATACAGTTCACCTAATTTTGCATGTCTGTATTGTAGACATCATGTATGAGTTACTCATTCTAGATTGAATTCATCGTCCAAGAAAATAAATTGACAATTTTGAAGTGCAATTCATCTGTCCTATTTTAAATATCTCTGAGCTGACTCATATCCTAGACATGCCTGTTTTTCTCATTGATGAAAAGAGAGGCTAGGGTGACTACCTGAGAGACAAGAATCTACGTTAAAGATAGTCAATCAGTCAGATGAATCCTATTCAGGGGATGTAGCAAATCACAAAGAAGTCAGGCAGGCATTAAGCCAAATCTATTCAATATTTTTTTTTTATCTTGGTCCACTGAGAAATTGTACTGTGGTCCACTCAGCACGAAACAAATGAATACATTACAGCTGCTCTTCAAGAGGCAGAGTGATCACTGAAATATGGGACTGCCTACAGAAATGATAAAGTCCACACAAGATTACTCACATCTTAGATCTCTCTGAGTTGCTTTGTCAAAATCTACTCATTCAGCTCTGATTACACCTTGCTTTTCTATTTGCCAAAAGACATTCCAAAAAGTTGTGTCAAGTGTTCTAAGGAAACCAGCAACCACATTTTCTCCTGGAGACTGAAAAAAGATTGGAATTTAGTTAATGATCTCACTCAAACCAGTGTAAATCAGGAGTAATTACATAAAAATTGCTAGAGATAATCTACTATGAAGTGAGAATCTGGTCCAAACATCTTTAAAAATAGCATTTTTAAACTTCCATTACATGAATGATAGAATGATGCAAGTTTGTTYTAACGAAATGGTGTGGCCTTTTCTATATAATAGACAGAAATAGCATTGTAGCTGAACGATTGAATAAAAGTTTTCACTTAGCTTACATTACATTTTTACTGTCATCAAAAAAGCATTGGGGAATAATAGCTTCCAATGAGTCTCTGCTGAAATTTTGGGATAATAAACTTTTATATCTTAATATTTATGATTCTAATAAACTACCACAATATTAAAATGAAAGATACAAACTCTGAGGTCAAAAACTACAATTTGTTGTAAGGGAAAACAATTCTGAATAATAAACCACTATTGAAATCTAAGATCACTTCCTATAATTTAATAAGTAATCCCCTTGGTGATATATCCCGGATATTAAACTTGGTTTAACTCACTTGAACCAGCTGTTTTAAATTGGTACATAACATTCTGCCAAATGATAATACAAAAATAAGCATTCAATAACATGGTAACCATTTAGGTTCTGATTTTACCTTCATTGTCTACCACAAAGTGGCTAATCTGGAATTAATGAAATAATTAATTASTATTAGTAGCAGTGAACAACAAATATAAAGATGATGCTTTATCTATTGTCTCACCCATAGCACTGTTGGATAACCTGTCTGTCAATCATAGGCAAGTGGTTGGTTGGATAATAYATATAATTGTCCCCAAGCCAGCAAATATGTGTCAAAGCAGTTAGTGTTTTTTTTCTCCCAAAGCTCACCGCATCAGACTAACAGACTTTCTGACCCTTCCATAACTTCCATAGTGTAACTTTTACTTATAAAACTTATTCAAAATATATTGTCTGACTCTGAGAAAGAAGAAACATTTTTAAAAGRTTCTGTCATGTGCAAACAAAACCACTCCAAATTTAAAAGATCACTAGAATTCTATTTGTGTTAAGTGATAAATCCCTCTTTAGAGGAGATCATGATTTACCCATTTCTAAATCACCACTAGTGAGAAAGGACCCTGCTCATGGTAAATGACCAGATGCAACCTGTGATTTATTCAAGAAATGGAAGAACATTACCTGAAGTATAGACTCTTGCTTAATAATAAGATTTTGAAGAGAGTGGAAATACAAACATCAGTCACTATAACTGATCCTAAAAACTCATGATACCTTGTTTCCAGAGCAGGTGTCATTGTCTCCTGAGGAATTTCTCCTTCTTTGGTCAGGAAAATATATGTTGTGTTGGCCATGCAATAGGACGGGCTGCCAGCCATGAAAATGTGGAACCACATCCCACAGAATCTTGTGCGCTTGAGAGCTATGTGAGCTTGAGGTCTATAAAAATGACAGTTTTATTTACACAGTTGTTCCATTATTCCTCACTAAAGGGAACAGGGGGAGATTGCTTAACATGCTTCTCATTTGTTTATTTGTTTTTCTTTATTGGATAAAAGTAGTGCTCAGGAAATAAGTGATGTAACTGACGGTACAGACTCGAAGAGGGATGTGGCAAACAGAGATGTATATCTCTGACAGAGTACCGTATGCCAGGTTCTCTACTGATCCAGCAAATCCTTCTTCAAACAAGTGCCCTCCATGGGTGGGGAAAGATGACCAAGATTTTTTCCATTTGTGGATGAATTGTGGTCTAACCTCAGATCAACAGATGTAATCAACACTAATCCAAGCAAGTACTTAACTCCATTGCAAACAAGTGTAGACTGCATTAGTTTGGGAGCAGATTCAGGAAAGTCAATTATGGAAATAAAAATCTCAGACCTACCCACAAAATTTGTGACTGATGTTAACAGAAATGGCAGCTAACTGTCATATTAGGCTGGGCTGGAGGAACATAAGATTTTCATAAGAATCACCCCATAGTTATTTATTGCCAAATTCTCATGGTGTCAAATACTCCATGCAACATAGGAAAGAGCTATGTAGAACTGTCATTCCTCCAGATGGTTTTGCTGGCTTATTAGAGTGCAGCTTGYGGACTGAGGTAATCACTGAGAAGCAATGTATCCGTACCACTGAGAGATGCCAAATATCTTCTGAGTTTTGTATTCATTGATACAACACCATGTGCCTGACCAATCAGATTGGTAGAACCACAAAATCATCTCTTCTAAATTTCGTATTTGTGGTTTTCCTCTTTTATTATGGTTGACCAAGTTGGGATACGGCACTGGAGCAAATATACAACTTATTGTTAAAAAGTGGCATCTGTGTATCTGGTCCTCATCTGACATGTATGGGAAATATTTGCATGTTGATAACTGAGTCATGTCTCTCTAGGCCTTGAAATAGCTGTATTTCTCCGTTTCTATAATTTAGACAATATGACAAAATGCTGTAGGAATATGCAGTTAGGATTTCCTCTATTTGTAAAGCATCAAACACACCGGGGATATCAGGAACAATTCTCGAGTATTGTTTCAATGTGTTTGAAAGTGTTTGAATTCACTGACTATTCTCAGCTATACAAGAACACACACGCATGCATACACAAACAGATCTTGAAGGAAATCAGAGCATCTGAAGTAAAAGGTTTACTTTACTCTGGGTGATCTCAGCTACATTATTTACACACAAAATCTCTCAGAGGGAACCATAAAAACACATCAAAGTGCAGTGACTTTTTTGTGCCCCTCCTCCCAAGCCCTACAACAGATTTTGCAGTTTATCTTCTCTTTCTGACCAGTCTTTTCCAGATCTCATAACAAAAYGGAGTGAGTGAAAACTGAGGTTTTTTAGGAAAAAATGTTGTTGAATATTTTCTTTCAGAAACAGATTCTTCTCTGCTGAGCTTTTCACATCTTTTCCTAGAATCTTTCAGCCTTCTGTCTTTGTGTCCTCTAAGGGACTCTTTTAGGAGATGTGTAGGTATACAAGGATGGCATCAAACTCCATGCTCTGGAGCCTTATAATTTGGAAGCACCTTCTGGCTCTCCTGAGCACTGTGCAAACCTGTTCACAAAACAAGTGAGCCTGTTCAGCAAATGCAGYCCCTCAGAAAAGCCCTCAAACGATCAATTTATGGCACCTACCTCATCCCAGAAGCAATGGACCTAACTGCATATATTTGGTTGCAAAGCAGGATCAGGGTAGGACCATGTTTGTTGAAACTTGTCCTGTGCACTACCATCTGTACAGCAGAAATTAGGACTAGAGAAACTCAGTTTCTGTGTAACCATGGATTTCCTGCATGGCCTTGAATAATTTGCTTCACCTCTCCACTSGTCAAGTCATTGGCAGTAAAATGGGCATTTATAGGGGGAAATAAGTACTTCTCATATAAGATTAGGTAGCAGTCAGCTGAAAATGAAGATTGCATAAGCACTCAGGCAGATAGAAACTTGCACATTCTCTCATTTGCCTTCTGGACTACCAGGGTACACAGTGCATGCAGGAGAGTAAAGACATACCTGCAGTTCAGTTTTTATAAGGGACCCCACCTATTTGAATCATTTGGGGTTTAAGCAGTGACTGAATGCTGATTATCCACAGCAACAGACTAGAGTAGAAGACAGTGTYCAGAAAGAGATGGAAACATGAGTCAGGCTCTATCAGGCCAGCCAGCACCTGGGAGGTGTGTGAACGTCTTGCTGTAATAACTTTTTTTGCAAATTTTCAGTGCCACTATGTCCCTTCTCAGATGAAGGGCAGGAGAAATGATTGCTTCATTATGTACCTATAAAATTTCTTTGCTTTAACACATCTCATCTTATACCRTGTATAGCAGAATCACGATCTAGCCTTCTGTCTCTCAGGCTTTTGCAGGGTTTGACATGTGACTTCCACAACACACCTACTCACAGTTCACCTTTCATATTTCATAGGGATGCAGAACTCAGTGTTGTTCACAGTTATACGTTCACAACAGCATGGCAGCTGTATTGGCTGCTACACTTCTACATTTCTGAATTACCCTTGTGTGTGCTTTGACTATTTCCATTTTTTAAGGCCTGTTTTTCCCTTATGAGTCCACCTGGAAAATGACTATAAAGCTTACAAGCTTTAGGGGGCTTGTTTTCCAAAGTTCACAGCAGCTCTAGTTGTTTTTAAGGGAGCTTATCACTTTATCAGATATAAAGGATTTTGTTATAATCCTGCATACCTATATATCTGTTTAAATGTTCAAAATAGTTTGTGTTGTGCAGTTGCTATTCAGGACAGGGTCTATTAAAATACAGATGTTAAAAACAGAATTATTTTCATTGTTGTTTTTAACACAGTTTATGCAACAAAAAATATTTTCTATCATATTATGTGCAAGTTTTAGCTTGGAAATCCTGTTAAAATAGTAATAAAACACCAATGTCTTGAAAATTAAATGCATATTAATTCATTTAAACACATTGCTTCTCATAATTTTGTTCCTTATAATATTAGATATCCTCAGATTACTCTTTCAACTGAAGGATGTTCTATCTAGACTGAAAGATGGTGTCAGCCTGGTAACAAGCGAGCATGATCTGTCCCTTTCTAATAAGATAAACTAAGAAAATTACCAATCAGTCATACAGCTTTTGCTTTAAAATAAGGTAATTTCCAAAAGGTGAGGAATGTTATGAGCAAAATTCCTGGAAAGTGTAATGTAAGCAGAAAACTGAATTAAATTTGCAAGTTCTTTTAGAAGAACTTATTAAATGGCTAAAATAAAAACCATGATTTCACAATCAAGAAGGAGCAAACTTTGGCTAAAATCCCAAACTCATTCTGTGGAAATCAGAAATATAAAAGCAATATCTAACATAGGGACATAGACAGAAAAGGAAGAATTAGTAATTGGTATGACTGGAAAATTCTGAAAAAAAAGAAAAAAAAATAATATAGGAAGCTAAAAGCTTTGGGGAAAATAATTGATGTCATTAAGAAAAGAACAGGGACTTTTAAAACTTATATTAGAAAAAAAAGTACTGGGCGCAATACAATCTTATCATTAGATAAAGATGTTAAAGCTACTAATACTGATAGAGAAAAATTATATACGTTCAGTAAATATTGCTTTTTTATAGTTGGAGAAAAACAGGACCATTTAATCACATCACATCACATCACATCACATGAGGATGATTAAGTTCTTTCCAGTCTTTTAATAACCAAGAAGGATTTTAGACAAAAACTATTAAATATTTTTAAATCAGTAGGCCAGATAGTTTGAATCCAAGAGTCCTCATCAGCTTCCCAAGCAGGCAGCTGGATCACTAATGTTACTTCTGAATAAACTTTGAAATACTGGAGAAATTCCAGAAGACTGGAAGAGTGTGAATGCTGTGCCAATATCCAAAAAGAGTAAATTAGGAAAGTTAACTGGACATCAATCCCAGCCAAAATAATGGAAAAGCTGATATAAGAATAAGTCAATAGTATAAAGAGCTGGCCAACTGACAGTTCTAAAAAGCAACCAGCCACGGGGCACACTTTGAGCTTGAATGGTAATTTTCAAAGATTCTCTTAACGGTGACCACATCCAACATAAAATATACTTAAAATATTGGCAGAAGACAGTTGTTTATGACATCAAGACTGATGCAAAAGGAAATAATTATGAGATTCACGAAGTGAACTGTCTTTTTTTGGTCAGGTGAGACCATTTAAACTAACTAGTACAATAAAGTGAAATTTATATCTAGGAACTCCCATACACAATTATGGGCTGCAGTCTGGAAAGTCATGGTTCTAAAATGGTTCACAGAGTTTTAAAAGTGAAACAAATGAACATAAGTTCCTAATGTAATTCTGCAGGGAAAAAAAAAAAAAAAAAAAGATTATATGAATCTTTTATTGTATAAACTAAGTAACAAGTACAAACAGGGTGATGATTTTACCTCAGTATACAGTATTGACGAGGTTGATATTAGAATCTTGCATGTACATCTGGTGTCCATATTTAAAAAAAAAACTAAAAAATTGGAAAGGATGCAGAAAGCATCTTAAAAATCATTTCAGGATGGAGAATATATCTAACAGTGGAGCACTGGAAATACTCAATCTGTTTAGATTATGGTAGATTTAAGAGTGGCTTGATTATGTATTCATGTACATTCATTAGGAAAAACACTGAACACTGAAAGTACATTTAAACCAAAGAAAAAATCTGACAAAGAATCAATGGGTACAAGCTGAAACCAGACTAGTTTAGTTTGGAAATAAGGCACATTTTTCAGCAGTGAGAGAGATTACTCAGGAAAAGAAACTACAAAGGAAAGTAGTKAGTTCTCCTTCTCTTCTTACCAGTATGGGCTATGTTTCAGGAAGATGTGCTTTAGCCGAAAAAAGCTAAATTAATCTTACCTTATCCTAGTGCCCATTCTTTCTCCATTAAAATGGGGATGGAAAAAAAAAAAATCCTTTAAGGGGGTAGCTGAGGGTCTCCACTGAAAATACGTGGATTTGAGCAGAAGAATCCTACTTTTTGTATTTGAATGTCAGTAAGGTATTTCCTGTAATTCCACAGACATTCCTGACCAGTATACCCAGTTCAGCAGGAAAGACAGTACTTGAATTTCTCCTAGCATTTGGTGAGGTAGAGGTTTAAGAGATTCTTTTTCTGTGTCTAGAACATAACCATTTATTCACTTTTAATCTGAGGCTTTATTTCATCTGTTTCAGGCTCACAGATATTTCAGAAAGTAATATTTAGGGTAAAAAAAAAAGAAATAAAAAAAAATTCTCCCTTCTTTTCAATTTCACAAAGCAACATCCAAAAAGGAATTAGAAATGAGGACCTGAATGTCTTGATTTGCTGCGGGCCAAACATTTCTTCCCCAGCCAGTAGCAAGGACGCCCTACTCCTCAAGCAATCTTGCTGAGTGAGAGGACACAGAACAAAATCATACTTAGTGTGAAATAAAATGTCACTATGTGCCTCCTGAGTTTTGGGATGTTTTCATGTTCACTTTGAACTCTACATTAAAACAGAAAAGAAGAAAAAATCCTAACAAGAGAACAAAATTTGAGAATGAAATAAGTCAAAGCCCTTAATGGAGAACAAGCTTCAGACACTGGGAGCAGGGACACGAACACACACAGAGTTAAAGGGGTTGTGAAGTTTGAGGGCTTTTGCATTTGGAAATAAGCAAGATCTCCCACACCAAAGCCCTGGTCAACTTTTTACACAAACAGCATGGCTTGAAGTCAAGAGAAGATTTGCCTCGGGAAGGACTAGAGAATTGGATTCAATGCACTGTTCATTATGGTTATTTTCCTTTTCTTTACGAGCCACCTGGGAATCTATCTCCCTGTTTCAACTGACATGAACTATTTTGTTTCAGCATTATTTTTTACTGTTCTAGCCCGTATGCTTTATTGATGTTGATTATAATTTGGTTGCTCACCAACTTAAATTGAAAAGAAAAGCTGCAATCCAAACCCATTTCTGTAGTGATTTAAGAATAGCTAACATATACGATGCTTGGACCAAAATTTCTCATTAAAAAGTTATTACTGAAATTTTTATTTTTGTTAAGGAACCTTTTAATATGAAAGCACATTTCACTTATAAATATTTTAAAGTATATAATGCTTGTTCTATATAGACTAATTACTTAAATGAATGTATTATAAAAGCAGTGAAAATGATTAAAGACCCAAAAGCGACACTTTTGGAGGGGTTATAATGAATAGGATTCAGCTTAGACATGATACATTAGCTGTATGCAATAATTAATGTTATGGATGGGTGTCACTTGGAGATATCTGCTTATCCTTTTTCCAAATGGTAAAGTTGATAGGCACCTTAGATAGCTAACTCATTTTAAAACATAATTAAAATCTTCTCTCTCTAAAAATCTCATTAATTTTGGAACTCCCTGCTACAAGATATTGAAATAAAAAAATAACTATCTTTTCAGCTCATATGTTTAAGCTTGCTCAGAGCACAGATGTAAAAAATAACTACATAGATTTTGAAAATAGTCCATTTTGTGTGTTAATCTAACACACAAAAAAAACCATTTTCTTCAAGTACAAAGTATGTTTCTCTTGTCCTTGCAAATTTTAATTGAGATCAGCAAAGGCATAAAAATATACAAAAACTAAAACTACAACCAAAGTCTTACCACATGAATTTCATTTTTCACATAATTCTCCTCTGCAAGAAAGACGAGGGGCAGAATGATCACATGGACATCACATTAGTTAAAAATACTGAGAAACTATTTTTTTCTTTCCCACTCTTGTGACYTGAGGGTCATAACTGTGGCTGCCCTGCAACATCTTTGTCAGTAGGGATTTTCCTGCATCCTTTTTCTTATTTTGCAGCCCTTTTCTCATCTCAACCTGGCATAGCCTGAGATAACACTGCTAAAAGGCCTAGATCTCCTCCTGCCCCCATGTGGCCTATCCTTCAGCCAGAAATTTATTTTTTAGTTTTCTTTAGTTTCTTTTAGTTTTGTTTATTATTTAGTATTCTTAAAAAGGAACCACATCTTGCCTGATATAGAGAGAGTGCCTGCTTTTCTGTTATGTTTTCTTAAAACATGACAACTTGGGTATAGGTTGGGTGGGCAGAATGACAAAGTGTGAGGATGAAGAGGAGCACAGAGACCAACTGGATAGGCATATACTGAAAAACTGGCCAGAGCAGGAAGAGAGAGAGAGACCTTGAGTGATCAACAGACTGATTTGCTGGGCCAGTCTCAGGAGGATTTAACAAATGAACCACGTGTTTTTTGAGAGATCTCATTGCTGGACTCCAGAATGGACCCTGGAGCTGGTCCAGTGATGTGCAGTGTAGACAGCGAGTGTAGCAGGAGCTTGGAATGCCACAATTCAAAGATTGATGCAATGAGGAACAGAATAAGTTCTTCTACAGATCCCCTGATGATAGGAAGAAAAACTGTCTGTTTAAATTGCAGGAAAAGTGAATGAGGTTGGACAATGGAAAGAACCTTCTGACAGTAACTCCCTAGTTAACCTGGGAAAAGCTTGCCTGGAAACCAGTGCAATTTCTGTCGCTGACAGGTTGTAAGAACAGGTTAGACGAACATGCCAGGAATGGTTTTAGTCTAGTTGAACTTTTCTTGGATCGAATAGATAGATAAGATCACTTCTTATTTTTTTATTCCAGTATCACCTTCTTTTATCATTTTTCAACCCCAATTATTAAAGATAATAGTTTTTTTCCCCAGGTTTTCAATTATTTGAACCTAAGCTTGTGTTATCCTTTTAAAATTTTTTAAGGACACAAAGCCACATCATATGCCAGCAGAAGTGAAAAAAAAATCAACCTTGCAGTTAAGTCAATAAACCCCTGACTAGTTCTGACAGATTTGCTTTACACTCAAAAACTATCATATTTTTAATTTAATAATAAAATATTTACTCAATCATTATATTTACCCAATTTCTTTGTCAATCTTCATCTTTTATCTGGTCATTCTTTCACAAACTGAAAAGCAAAAATAGTATTATGTCAAAAAGACTCTTTCAGAAGTTACAAATAGAAACCACTTCAGAATATGTTTTATGAGTTCATCTCAGTTTGGCTTTGATTATGTAATTATAGATAATGATTAAAGTATTACAGCCATATATAGGTCCAGGAGGGGTTATGTTCCCAGTTTTGAGATTAATGCATTGTACAGCCTCTGGTCATGAAATTTAAAAACATTCTAAATAGTGGCCACTTGCCATTTTCATGTGACCGTCTGAATAATGAAAAAGGTCTGCTTCAATCCCATATCCAGTGAATACTTTTTTTTTTATAATGTTTTGCTACCCAGAAAGTAAATGGCCTCTACATCAAAATAATAAATAATAATAATAATAATAAGCTWAAAAAATAATAATTTCTCTCATATCATCATGGCATCCTGGGATCTATTTTATGATTCTGGAAGGACACATAGAGGAAATAAGCTATAGCTATCCAGTAGAAGTTAACCCCACTCAGATAGCTGCCAAATCCAATTCCATCTCCTTTGGTTAAAAAAAAAAAAAATCAATATTTTCCTCAATTCCTTGCTTATTGCTCCTAAACTATTAGGCTGCTGATTGGAAATCCACAACTTTACAGTACCTGAAATCACATGTGTACTTGCTTTGTGAATGCAATGAATTTCAGATTGGTTAAGCAGCTATCTGTCTCTTTAGGCACCTACTGTCTCATGCAGGAAGAATCATTCCCAGAATTACTTCTCTGTAAATAACTTTGCCAATCAGTGTGCACAAGCCCTCTACAAGTCACAGACTGTTTTAAGTTCATGTTCAGACTGAAACCACAACTCTCTTCAAGCTTTTATTTTCGGGAAACACTGTCTCACTGATCAGACTTAAACCTCCAGCTGTGTACAAAGCATGCCTAGGATTTGCTACCAAAAGGTAGAAGGACAGGCTACCTCATACATAAGAGATAGATGTGGGATATACATCTGCCTGATTAGACCAGGCCCCATGATTTTAAAGATACTGAGATATAATAGCCCCTCCTGTAGCCAGCACCTGACCGACCCCACATCTCCCATATCTTAAACTGGAAACTGAAGACTGGACACCCGTTTGTGCCTTTGGTTTTCCAAAAAGSACAAAACACTAACCATCTAATCTGGTACGCTAACCATCTAATCTAACATCTAAGCATCTGTCTGAGCTTAAATAAATAGCATCAGGAGAAGGCTAAATGGGGACTAGATTTCTTCAAGGATATTTAAGGCTTCTCTGGCAAAGTCAGATGGATTTCTGATCAAAATCCATCTCTTTTCTATTCCTGCGTAGATTATGTGGTTCCAATAAGCTTCTCATTTTCTATATGTATACTGTAGCAGACCTAACTACTTAGTGATCCTATGAGCTTATTGATCCCAAGAGTGAAATGTTGTATTAATGGACTGATATTAACTCAAGCATTACTGTGATATTAGAGCTCAATTTTTTTTTGATTGTTCAGTGAAATACAGATGAAATGTAAAAGAAAAGAGAGAAGCTTAGCTGCTGGGACAGCTGAGCCGATCAAAGATGAAATATCACTGGTCTTGTTTTTATCTCTCTTTTCTCAGGTTTCTCAGCTCTATGTTCTTCCCAGTGTTGCCATTTAACTCAAGACTCAAAGAAATGTGAGAATCAAAATTTTCAATGTTATAAACATCATATTTTTCTTCTTAGGATCCAAGAATGAGGAAATTAATTTTTTTTATAGAGATTGAGTGCTTGGAGGAATTTGCTGACACTACAGAAAAGGAAATCTAATACTAGACAACTCTCTACTGACATCCTCAATCAATCTTAATATAATGGTGAAACTAGTTTTTAATAAAACCTCATCCTTATAAAGGACTAGGTGAGTAAGATCACTTCTTACGTTCTTTGCAGCATCACCTGGAGATTCCTCACCAGSTTTTAGGTAATGAAGAAGTATTAAAGGTAATAAATAAATGTCTTTTTCAAAACCTTTTGTGGTATAAATTGCATTGAAAATATTGATACACATTATATAATACCAGTTTTATATATTTGTGTTTTCTCTGCCTTTGAAGTAGGAAAAATATTTATGAACTTCAAATTTCCTTATTTTTTTCTCTACACAATGTTTTCCAAAGGCTGGAAAATGGTGTTTTCTGATTCAGAGAGGAAGTGATGTGACACTGCCAATGTCTTGACTTTGTTTTTCTTTCCTTCCTCTTTAGGCTCTTTAGAACTAGACACAAACAAGATAACAGTCCTACTGTATATCTATAGTCCAGAAACATAAAAACAATGAGCCAAGGTGAGTGAAACTTCCTGCTGATTACAATATAGCATAAAGTGAAAGAAACAAAAAAAAAGAAGAAAAAAAGAGATGTTGAATGGAGGTGACAGAGAAAATTTATAGGTGTAGTTGAATCATTGGTGTGGTTGTCATTCCTATATAAAAATTTCCAGAAGAGTTGTGTGACTAAAAGAGCAAAGGATATCCTGAAGAATACTGAGGAATTTCCACTTATTGTAATTCACATGGATAGCAACTCCATACAAGTGATGGGAGAAGTGCAGGCTAGGAGGACAGTGGTGGATACCTAGGAAAAGAAAGGAAGCTAAACTTGAGTCAGTCTTCTTATATGACTCATTAGAAATCAGCTGTTAAGTGGACTGAAGTGAAAAGACTGAGGGCATGGGACACTGAAATGCTCCTGGAACGTCAGCTAGCCAGAAAGAAGGATGAAGAAGCAGTATTGGTGTCAAGCTCCAGGCTTCAAAACTCACAACACTTTTCAGGAGGGTTTTGAGACAGAAATATTTGGAAGACATTAAAGAGGAACTTTTTTTATTTAAATAAATAATTGTGGCATTGTTCCCAATGACGCAATAGAATAGTTTCTCAAAAAGAGGTAAAGACTAAGTGTAAAACTAGTGCTTTGTGTGTGTGTGTCTGTCAGCTCTGTCTATCTCTAGAAAATCTAAAGAGGCAAGAGGCCAAATAAAGGTAACATTTTGCAGACTGGTATGAAAGAGAGAGAATCTCAAGGGGAAATACTTTGGTGAGACACAATAACCTAAATTACCAGAGCAAAGAAGAAACTGTCGTGGACACCTGCCACAGGTCTTCAGGACTGTGAGGGAAAAAGAACAACTAGTTTTTGTTCAGCTACTGAGGAAGGTGTATAGTTCAGCTACTGTGCAAGATGTATAGTGCTATATACTTCACTGAAACCTATACAAGACTTAACTGTGTTGTATGATAAACTATGCTGAGACTTCAAAGAAATTCTAGGTAACATGAAAAACAAGGTATAAGTTCAGAAGATAAAACAATCAGAAGACAAGTCAAACTTGGATGAGAACTATTCAAATCTGGACTGCAAAGTTGGTCTCACAAATACTCATTTCGACTTCAGACATTAATATTTTAGCTATGTACACTCTTAATTACTCCCAGTGCAAGTGAAAAGAGATACGTTATTCAACTTCCTCTCTTCAAGTTAATGCTCATTTTAGCATGGAAGTCAGTGTTCTTACACACAAGATAAAAAGCATCCTCTTTCATCCATCATCTGTCTGATATTTTACACTCTAGTCATAAAACTAAGATAATACAACAGCACTATGAGACTTACGCTATAAGTTGCACTCTGCGTGTTATTACAGAGAAAACAGCCTATCTGAACCCCCTTAGAAAATATTTGCACACAGTGGCTGGAGTCAGAATAACTGGTAAACAGAATAGCAAAATACTTCYATTAATAGACGAAGAAGATTAATAGAAGGATAAGATTACTTTTTAATCTATGTTAATGACCAATTTTCATTCCCCTTTTCCCATCCTTCCGCTATTTCATCATACACCTTTCTACTGAACAGAGGAGTAAATAAAAACTGGTCATACGGGTTAGGGTTGTCTTTGATAAAATCAGGTTCACAAGCAGATATTTCAAATCCTTTATTAGCAGGGTCATAAACTACATATGCTGTTTGATTAGGATATGATGAAAAGAATTTATTAGCAGATGTGTATTCAGCTACTCTGTTTTACTGGCAGCTTTATGAGATTCTCTCCTAGGTTGACAGGTGCGGCCTGCCAGCTGCTTCGTACAGTAAACAGTGGGGAGAGTGCATGCCATGTGTAATGATTTAATCAGTTACCATCAACGGCTAGAAAATAAACAAGATTTTCTACATTTCTTTCAGTTCCATGTATATTAATTGAAACCAAAAATCGCAAATGACACTGGAAAAGAGTATCGATGATCAGAGAAGACCTAAATATAATAGGACACAGCCATGTAATACATAAATATAATAAAACACAGTCATGTAATACATAAATATTTGGTTAAAAGATAGCGGAATTTTGTTAAACTTGGCAATGGGAAGTCTTTTGAAGTCTCATTTGTCAGTTTGCATTCACAGGACAGTCAAATCTAGCCATTTGGGTCACAGCTGGCAAAAGAAAGATGATCCTCTTGGTTTATTGTTCTGATACAAAATTGTCATTACAAATTGAAAACACAGAGCAAATAAAAGAGGGCAAATGGGGAACTTGTGTGGTTASGTATTTTTAACTGTTGCGTCTGGCTGTACTTTGTTTAATAGGGGTTGCAGAACTCAAGATGGCTATATCCTGGGTCTCATTACTATTGTTTAAAAACTGCTATACCACTAGTTTACAATTAAAATGTTCTTTCTTGTCTCAGTTCTCATTTCTCATGTTCCAAATATATGTAACCTGAACTAATATTTTTTTCATAAGCATCTGACAGCTGTATTGAAACATTCTTATTTCAAATATTTGTATGTCAAAATAAAGGTATCTCAGATTTTTTTTTCCAAAAAAAAGAAAACATTCATGCATCATAAAAAAATAAAAAAGAAAATAAAGCTGCTAAGCTCCCAAATTAACAGGACAAGTTTGTAAAGGATGTTTCATCTTCACTTCCTACATATTTATGACAAAGAATGTCATAATTACTCTGCAGGTTTGAGAAGGAAAGATTCAAAGATTCTGAAAATCTCCTCAAACTCATTCCATAAATAATTATAGCAGTGATCTGTTAAAAAATGATGAAAATTGAAACCAAAATCACGTTCTGAAAGAAACTAACTTTTATTTTAAAGTGTCATTGATTCTTTTTCTTTTTCTCAGCCTAAGCAAGATACTCAGTTTGCAGAAGACATTCTGTGTCAGTTATGAGTCAAATTCTTCCTCAGAATTAAGAGACATTAGAGAGGGAACTGTACTAGCAGTGGTAGACTTTGTTCTCTATCTTGTTTTCTGATTGCAGTATTTTTTCTGATGGAAAATATTTGTTTTCTTGACATTTCTGAAAGGCGACACTAGCGTGCATTCTCTTTGATCAGCTCTGTTTTCTGAACTGATCAGCAAGTATCTAACACACGAAGAGATATGTAGGCCTCTCTTCTGGGGCCTACTGGCCTTTGAACTGGGAAGTGAACCTGACTTCATGGATTGGCTCTAATTTCTTACTAGGGCCAGYGGTATGCAGAGATGTAACACTTGTTTCAGAGAAGGTACACTAGTATCCACTGAATATATTAGTTCAGAAAAAGAAAAGTAATGAAGTGGATTAGCAGAGGGGAGGCAACTGGAAGGGCCTTGAAGGTACGCACCCAAATTCTCTATCAGGTTAAGGCAGGAGAAAAGGAGGCAGCTGAAAGACTCAAATAGCATGTGGAAATGATGTTGCTGAGAAGGATATGATTATGGATTATAAACAATTCAGGGATATTAATAGTGAACAGAAGAGCTAAGAATGATGCTAACACAAGAATGGATGTGTGGTTTGGAAACGGGAGTGTTTGAACCAGCTAAGTAATGAAGATTTGGAGCAGTGCTATATTGGCAGGGATGAAGACTGAAACCTGGGTCTAGGGGTCTGCAGGCTTCTGAGAAAGAGTCTACAGTACCCAGGACTCCTTATTGGGGATAGCTCTTTTGGTGCAATATGGCTATGACTGAAGAGAAAGAAGCTAGAAGAATAATTTAGGCAACATCAACTTTAATGATATAAGGGAGGTGAATTCCTAACAGTAACAGTCGGAGTGCCTGAAGCTGTGATAATAAATGCAGGCCATATTAGGCAGAAATGTCATATTTTATAACAGATTATCATGTAMTGAATAAGTCTGATTCATTCTTTTTCTCTTGTACATCTTGATCTATTTCCTCGCTGAAGCACAGGCCACAGCTCAGTCTATTCAGGATTTTACAAGGAAAAGTGTTACATCAAAAACATGTGCTGCACAATTTATTAGAAAATAATATTTTATATACACCCACCCTTGCAATCAGCTTTTGGAGTGCCTCAGAGATTTTTCCTTGAGTAGCTACTAGGCAGTCACTCAGTCTGGATTTTTCCACACAAGCATCTTCATCTTGCTGCTGGTCTGTATGCTTGTAATGTGAGGTGTGTTGTCAAACATGTACGTTCAGGAAGATGCCTTGTACCCTTCCTATCTCCACTCAAACAGCAAGATAGCCTCTACTAGCTGGAGGTCTGGGCTGGGTGAAAGTGCTGGCTCCTGTGCCCCTCCAAATCTGCTTCTATACTAGCAAATTAAAAGATGCCTCAGTCCTGAACCTAACTGGCATGATGATTATCTCTACTGTCTTAAACTCTCTTAGCCTCCAAAATAAGATAACCATTTTCAAACCAAATAATGGGAATATCTGCAGCTCATACTAATCCCCAAACCACACCTGGAAATCATCAGGGAAAGTGCTAGTTATCTTGAGTTAAAATCATACAAAGCACCATTTAACATTATAGACAACAGAATTTTAGCATCTGTGCCTGTGCTCTGCTTAACTTGCTGGTAAAAACGAAACTTTAGTATACGGCTAAAACGTCTGCAGTCTGCATCCACAACAACAACAGGCTTCAGGATGTAATAAACCCATCATAGGATACATTTATATTGCATGTCAAGCTCAGGTCAGCATTCTGGTTCTGAACTCTAACTTACCTACAGTGCAAAAATTTACAGCCCTAAAACAAAGTTGCAGTTCTCCCTGTGTCAGTTTTTTAAGTCCTTGGGGCCACTAAGGTCCAAAGTGAGACAGCATGTGATACTCCAATTTGTTTTGCAGATTGAAATGGATAAGGGAAGTTTGAGAAGCTACTTTCAACCACCTTCTACTGACTAGACATCTGTGAGCTGTCTGGAAAGCAGCAAGGTCTGTAACGGAGTCCTGTGGTTAGGCTCCAGTACTCATCCCATGGAAGGGCTAGTAGTTGCTGCCTCCTAGCTAAGCTCCATGCAGTAGCAGCTAGTCCGTAGAATACAGTCTATGTCCCAACTCTGATATAGTGAAAATATAATCTCTCTATGCTTGTCTACYGTGGAGTTTTCTACCATTTTTCTAGTCCTATCATAAATATAGGAACATTTTTCTTGCTTTGCTCCACTTGTTTACAACATAGCATATGTGTCATCTGCTGGCTTGATTTCCCAAGCTTTCTATTTTCTTCCTAAAGCTATATTCTTCTTCTCTGTTCCCAAGTACACTCCACATCCATGCCCTATCCCTAATTAGCTCAGGGAGTCATGACTGCGTGACTCTCATATCAGAAATATCCAGCTCTTATTGCATCAGCTAGGTTTCCCTACCCTATCCCGCCATAAATATCTTCAATAGGCAGACAAGTGCTGCCTTAATAGAAACACTCTGCAGTTTCACAAACTGCTACCATGCATGCCAAGTACTACCTTATACCCTCATCCAGTGGCTTTGTGACTTTTCTGAGCATGCATAGTCCTTCTATATGTACAGGTATTAAAAAATCACAAAAACATATACCTGACTTTCCAACTACTCTGTTCACGCCTCTGGAGTATACAGTATTATGCAAAGGTAATAACTAGTTAATTTGATATAAGCATGTGCACTGCAGCTAATCAGTACTAGCAAGTATTTCCAAGACATTTCTGTTTCTCTAAAGAAAGGAAATAACAAATGAAGCAACTCTTACACCCTTCTAGGTCCTTTTGAGCCATTACTGTTCTTTAAATACTAGCCAGCTTCATTTCTACTCATGCAGCTATACGTAAGAATTTAGCCTTAAGCACAGAACCCCACCAAAACATATTTCCAGTGTTATTTATATGSTATTTTTATATGCAGAGAAGTTATCCTTTGGATCTCTGCCAAGGAAATTGCACGAGTAGATGAGGGCCTTGAAAAAGCTGTCCGTCTCAGAGATGGCTGTGCGCCTCAACGTTCCTTGTTTAAATTCTCTACTCAGGTTGTACACGGCTGACTGTGTTCTTCYTGGTCTGACAAACTTCACCTCCTAGACTCTGGATTTTCAGGATCACTGTAGTACACCGTAGTTGCAAATACCAGTTTATTGGAAAAGACCGCCAAGTTTCAATGCTGGAACTGTAAAGAAAATACCCCCGAGAAAAAATCACCTCTTTTTGTGAAGTTTTCAGATTTCACAGTGAAACTATCTTCACATCTAGGARAACAAACCAACAAACAAACAAAAAGAACCTTTGACAGATGCATAGAAAAAAAAATTAAGATCAGTTGAAAAAAGGTCATCAAAACATCTTAACAAAAATATCACCAGTTTTGCAGGTAATGCACTTTTCTTTGTAAGCAGACACTGACCAAATATTTCTGCTCTATCTCTATTAATTTCTACTAAACACAACCACCGATTACAGTCACAATTTTCATGGAGGYCAACATAATATTGACCCACATATATGTCCATCCATTTATAAAATGGGGTCAAGCACACTAGTTGACAAGAGATGAGGAAATATGTTGCTTGCCAGTGTGAAGTATTTCAAACACTTTTAAATACCATTAAATTCATAAAATGTCATTAAATTCATATACACCATAGAAAAAAAAATTGACCCTCAAAGCAGGTTTACATGGTACAAACTCTGCTGAATGTGAAAGGCATGACTCGTAGGACCAGATTTGGTGCGACTACCTGCRCGAGGCCAATCCGAGTGCACCAATGCTGGTAGTGCAGGCGTGTGAGCTTGGACACACAGCTCCTAGCACTGCTGTTCACTGCCTGCTCCATGGGACAGCAACGTGTGTGTCACGTCCAAAGCATTCCTGACAGAGAAAAGATTTTGACACTACAGTGAAGGACAACCTGGGAAATGCTGATAAAGCAGAGGTGTTTTTCTCCTCCAAACAAAGATGCTAGAGTTAATTTGTTGCAGTTTTGTCTGCACAAGACCTATTATATGGGCCGTAATTTCACGGGATGGAGACTGTGAACTCCCAGGTCACTTGTAAACTGATCACTCCCCAGCCTCTCCTCCTTGTGCTTTTAAGTGTTTCGAGCCTGGTAAATTGAAACCTGAAGAAACACAGAGCTCTGATCTTTGGGACCTCTAGAGCAAACCTGGACTTTTGCTGATTTGCTCTAGGAAGTAACTGCTTACTTACCCCATAATTAACACCACAGAGCTGATCTTTGCAAGATAAAGTACGGGAGGTCAGAGACAGGATCAGGGAGAAGGCTTTCATTAGGACTGCAACATTTGGGGTCTGATTCTCCTCATTTGCATCAGATTAAGCCAGGAATTATTTCACTGAAGTCAAAGGTGTTACTCAATATAAAATCTGTCTGGACAAGAAGCAGGTCATTAGTATCACTTGTAATGRATTTTAATCCATATATTTAGTAAAGAAAGCATCAGAAATTGCTTGTTAGTTACATGACTACTCACACTTTCACTCTTTTATCTTGCAGTAGAGGCTGCAAGAGCATTTCCTTACAAGCCCCAGTTTACAGCAAGGTTTCAGACACATAGATAAGTATTCCACTTGATTGGTCTACATTAGCTAAATAACTAAGTACAGTAATATTCATGACATTGAGTAAACACTGTTAAAAAAGCTTAGCATAAAACAATATTTTGTCTACTAATTTTTAATTGCATCTTGCTGCTGAGCTAATTAAAATCACTCTCCTGTATTAAGAAGAGAAGAAAAAGAAGGAAAAAATAATGCCAAGCCTCAGCTGGTAGAAGTCAGAACAGCACTACATGAACCTCATTTGCACTTTGGCAGGTTGATTTCATGTTGATAGTCAGTTTATATTAGCAAGGAGCAAGCCCAAAATCTGGGATACCATAAGTAAGGAAATATTTTTTCTCTTTTTTTTTTTTTTCTTTTTTTTTTCATTTCTAAAATAGTGATTTAATAAATAATAAGAGCTAAATAGATATATAAAATACATTTGGACATTCTTTTCCAACATCCAATTTTAGAYTCAAATATTCCAACATTCCAAGTAAATGGGGCTATCCCACACTTCTATTGTYGACAATCATTTACATCAGAAATAAAGAATTGTAATTTTGAGGTTACACCAAGGCTTATTTATACTAAAGCACTGCATCCCACCACATTTAAAATTTACTGGATAGAATAATTCTTGTGTGTCCCTCATTCTGGGTCTTTGTCACATACTGCATCCCACATTCAGGCTTTGGCATGCGAGAGTTATGCATCCTGAAGACATTTTCCTCATAAAACTGACTGTTTACTTTTTGTGCAGCAATACCACAAAGCTAATGCTCTTTCTTTTTAAGAGGGTCATGGTCTTTGGGTCTATTCTAAAATGAAAATGAAGTACTGCAGATCAACTAAACTTTGGCACATAAATCAAACCTCAAATAATGGAACGGACAGCCTCCGATTTCTTATCCAGAATATGGGAACACTGAAAATGGATAAACAGCCTATTAATTTATCCTCTTGTTAACTTTATCTCAAAGGTGATTCTACTATACAGGGACACAACGGACATGCTTTTGTAGTGTTATTTTGCTGCCGGGAATTAGTTCCGGCTTGTCAGCAAGAAGACATCGTATCTCCAGCTATGTATGCAATAGTTTCTTCCTATGGCTATATTGACACTCATAAATTAAACAGTGCCAGGGAGTACTTTTGGCACTGGCAGTTCATCACTTCCATGCTTCTGGCATGGTTTTCTCCGAATCACCTAGTGCATACCCAAGAAATTCCCTGGCAGAGTACAGAACTTAATGTGGAAGAAGGACCATTCCTAAGAGGCAGTTTGGAATAGTCTCCACTATTTTCCTAGTCTCCTAGGAAAGTTTAATAGCATGTAAGTGTCCAGGCAGTGCCAGCTGGCCTCACAGCCGCAGAACAGGCACTGTCATGATTTGTTTGCCTGCATTAATGTGGGACTAAGATCCCCCAGCAGAGGGGCACTGTATTTCTGGATGCCTCATTCCAGAGGGAGTAGCAAGCGAAAGGAAATCCACAAAAAAAGAAATGCCTAGAAATGTTTTTCTCCTCACTTACAGCTACATATTTTGTAGCTGACTGGAGGATAAGGGCAGCACTGGGAACACAGTGACCTTGTGCATGTTCGCCTCACTGTAAATAACAGACGTCTTGTAGTCACGGGGCGGCTTCTTCCCAGATACACTTCAGTGCTCCCCAGCCATTTTAGATGACTCAGTCCAATCAGTGATAACTCTAAGAGTTTCCAAACCCCCTCCAGCTGCTACTGATCTTTCAACACTTCAGGCCAGGTCAGTGAAGTATTTGATGGACCAGTATATGCTGCTGGCCATGTGCAGCCCACCTGGGCATRCATAGGGCTATATGGTACCTGCCCCCAGCACATTGCACTGTCACATGCATTGAGGTACAAAGCCATGATGGCACATGGCCAAACTGTTGAACCTTGCCTCTAGGTCAACTAGTAGTGTCTTTGCTTTCTAGGATGTGCTAGCACTGGGCTAATGCTTCTTGGGGCTTACCCATGTGTGCACACCATGGTCCTCTGCCTATCTCAACAGCAATGCCCAGCACAGTAGACAGCCCTACAGCATCCCTAAAGTCATAGTAGGTGCTACTAAAAAAAAGATGTCTCCTCACATTTCCATGACATTGATATGACATGATATGACATTTCCATATTTCTTTTCTGGTCCTTAATCACAGCCTGGTTGTGTCTCTGATGGTGGTCTCCCTCTGCCTTCTCTGTTGGTTACTGTTCCCCAAAAGAAACTGTAGTCATAGATCAATGCTCAGGGCATTTGTCCAAACTATATTCCTTTGCAAACCTAAACATATGCATACACACACAGACACATGTATATATATTTATCAAAAGAAAACAGTGATATTTTAACAGATCTGCAAAGATGAACAGCTTGTAGCAAACGTTGGTCTAGATTATCTCAGGTAGGAATGGGGGAAGAATATTTTGGGATATATAGAAGGAAAGGTGCAGCTCATGCAAGGTGCAGCTCATGCTTCCACCCTTCCTCTAGACTACTCAACGTGAAATGTACCAGCACAAAATTGGTATCCTTATCTCTTATATTTCTCCTAGAAGCATTGGTTTCATGATTGATGATATCTTCAGTGGGYTGGCTCCTGCCACTGGAAATCCTAAAATGGAATAAGCCCTAAACTTAACCACTCTCAATCTTTTATACTTTATTATGGACTTCTGAACACTTTATTAAGCAAAAGGCCTAAATGTATAATCAGCAGGAGAAGAATGTAAGAAAATTCAAGTAATGAACCTTGAAAATTTCATAGCAGTGAGAGCTATAGAGTTTTTTCTTTTTCTCTTTGAGACAGAATAAAGTACTAGAAAAATGTGGAGAATGGTTGTATTTCGGAAGTAAATGACAACAGAGAACCTGTCAGACCTCTTCAATGTTTCTTGTATCTCATTTTGTGAACAAAATGGAGGAAATACCCTGTTGAGGACAGCTAAAGTAGGGGATCAAGTGAATATGTTACTTCACTCAAATCTTCCTGTTAACAAAACTCTTCACTGTCAAAGATCTGTCAAGGGAGTTCCTGTGTTCAAACAGACAGCAAATTAAACATATCACTAATCTCATGGAACCTAGAAATACCAAAACAGGGGATATTTTTAGCCTATTTAGCTACTTGGGGGTGGTAAGTGTCTGCTCTCATTAAAATCTTACCACTGTTTTTCCCAAATGTCAAAATTGTAAAGCTGTTGACTGATGCCATTGAGATAACCCGGGCCATGAAATCCCACTGCTTTAGGTGGCAGTGGGCTTCCCATGACACTGCCAGAGAGCTACTTTGCTTTGATGGAAATTCCTTCCAAGTTGGATTAGAACACGCGCAAGATCCAACTCATTGCTTGAGTAGTTCTTGAACTTCATGTAGAGTGTATGCACAGAAGGTGAAATATAGGWTTGGACGTCAAAGTGCATCTTGGTGCATAAAAGGTATAATTTCCTTCCTTCCATGATTAAAGGCTTTATGCTTCTTTTTCATACATATTTTTTCTTCTTTTATTATTATTATTTGTTTGCATAGGAATGGGAAGACAATCTAGTCTCAGTTCATTCCTGGCTCTCTCTTTATAACAGTTCCATCACTGTGTGAGGAAGCATCTTTTATTAGTTTGTCTTCTGTTCTAAGCTCCTTTGCATTCTAGGGCATCAGGCAACTGAAGGGAGCTGTTGTTTCTTCTGGTCCTATCATTCTCATAAGTCAAAGGAGAATGAAAGGTGCCTGGACCACCAGAAGAAGACCGAATATGTTGGAAAGTCTATTCAGAGGAGTCATATGGGAAGATATTTGAGACTGGAAATTCTTAGGAGCAGTGCTATCTTGCACACTCGGGTTGAAAGGATGGGTGTGGAAGGAACATGTGTGGTTGTCCATCTTGTACTTGACTAATCCAAATAATGTCTGGCAGAGACAGAGAGTGCACAGTCAACAGCAGCCAAAGCTGACATTTTGTCAGCCTTGCACAGAACACGAACCTGGAAGGTCTGGGGTTGAGTTTAGAGTCTCAAATTGCCATGTGTGAGGAGACTCAAAATGCCACAGCCAGCTTGCCCTTAACATAAGACTATTAAATGAATTAGTCTTGCAGCACTGAACAAAATGTAATTCAACCCTGCTGATAGGTTGGTAGATTAATCACAATTTACAGCTTTGTAAAGGAAGACAAAAAAAAAAAGAAAAAAAAAAAAAAGAGAGAGAAAAAAACAAAAAAGAAGAAAGATGAAAGGAAGAAAGGAAGAAAGAAAGAAACAGAAAAAATATAGTACTCAAAGCGTTCAGCTTCCAGTTACAATTGGTAAAATTTTTACAAGACAACAAGACAAACAATTTCTCTCTCTATTTTTTTCCCTCAGTTTTCCAGCTGAAAATAAAACTGAAATCATTTTGGATTTGGACTGCTTTCGGTTTCCAAAACATTAAAAAAAAAAAAAAAAAAAAAAAAAAGCAGACAATTTGGGGTTTTCTTCTTAAAAGTAACTGCGGATTTTTAAAAAACATTTTTCATTTTTGAGTTCTTTTTGAATAATGGAAGAATGTTGATGAAGATGATTTCTCCTTCAAAAAATCTTCAACTAAAAATTCATCAAGCTGAAGTGTTAATCCCTGGCAAAGATTATCTTCCCCCTTTCTTCCAAATGATGTATGTGATCTTTCTCAAACTKCTCTACTTTGAAAGTCAGAAAAAATAGGCTGCATTTCAAAAAACTGAGACTCCTCTATACTCTTGAGAGTCCACAATAGCTTTGTAGGGCTTTTTAGGAGTGAAGGATAGCATTTTGGAGCATTTCACATCCCAGTCAACAGTCAATGCAAGATATTTCAGTGACAAATCCCCAGTATTTTCTAACCTGAACTTGTCTATGTCATGCCAGAAATATGTACAAGTTTTTCAGAAGTTACTTCATGCGTTATTATTTATTAAAATAAATGTATGGTCTCATTTCCCTGAAATACTTTTCATTTTACAGGAGATATTTGAGATCTATTATTTATATTTTTTTTACTCTTCCATAAGAATGTGCTATTTCTTCATTTGTATTGAAAACCATGCGTAATAAGAACAGTGAAGCTGAATCCATAGTTGTTTACTCTAGTGGCAGAAATCCCCTGAACACAATTATCTTGGATGAGTATTTTCATGTCCCTCACTCAGAGCCTTCAAAACAATGTGTTTTGCCCTCAGTTGACTGAGAGGGCCTGAGTTTCAGAAAATAGGACTTCAGTGCTTCCTGAAAGTGTGACAGCTTCAAAGCATGTCCAATGAGACCCCAGAACCACCAGTCATTTTGGAAAAAAATTCGTTGCTGTTTCTCTGATCCATTGTCTTTTTCAGAGTGGCACAACTGTGTTTGCTGTGCACAATTCCCACCAAATTGATTGATGTGGAAGGCAAGCCAGGAAAATCTCTGCTCCACCTCATTTTGCGTGTTCCATGGTCCAAAATGTTCAATAACTGCCCAGATGGGGAAGCTATTTTTTCCTTTCTGTTCCTCTATATATTTCTTCTGTAATTTGCATTATTCCTGGATAACTCACATGTTATTTACTTTCTTCCACGGCCTGTAACCCTTTATACAGTCTCCTGTCTACCACCACTGCCCTGCAAACTTATCCAGTGAATTCCTGCTAATAAAGTGGTCCTGTAAATTGGAACAAAGTAAGCAAAGAGATTCCATGACTAACTTCATGTAATACACACACAAGCACACACAAACACACACCTTGTTTTATCATTCAAATGAAATCTGCAAGYAGTCAAAATGCTTGCGTGCAGCCTTGTGCTGTAATGACATTTGTAATATGTTCTACTCTCATTGCGGTATTATATAACCATCATCACTGCAGCTTACGTCTTCATTCCTTCTTATATTACATGACCAACATTGAGATTAGTAACAGCTTTTAAAAGATGTCCATATACTGGTAATTTATCACACACACATTACATGAATAAATAAATAATATGTACACACATATATATCAACTTAATTGCTGCAAATGCAAGTACCTGATTTCACATAATGAATGCTTTAAGGAAGCCTATACCCCAATAGATATTAATTACCATGTCTGAACAAGAGGCTTCGTTCTTCCCCTCAACATGCTACATTCACTGGGCTTTTGAATTTATGCTGATGCTCATCACAGTCCTGTCTAATCAGTTTTCAGGCTAAATCAAAAATAAGAATATAGTCCTCAAAGAAAAGGATTTTATTTTTAGCATATGAGATAGTTTTGGAGGAAAAGCTTGGAGGAAAGTATTTTTAGGATTTTTCTTTTTAAAAAAATTCTGTTTCATTTATATTGTTTTAGTTTCAGGGGGTAACGGCACTGCAAGAATTATCCTTGCAGAAAATAAAATAAAATAAAATAAAATAAAATAAAATAAAATAAAATAAAATAAAATAAAATAAAATAAAATAAAATAAAATAAAATAAAATAAAATAAAATAAAATATAATATAATATAAAATAAAATAAAAAGTCCTGCTGCAGTAGTGTACATCTGGAATAGTTTCTTTTGCCTTTCTTGGAATTTGTCATGGTGTTGGTTTTTCTGGTAGCAGGTTTGTGCCATCACCCCAGAGCTGTGTTTCTTCCCAGGAGCGTGTGCTCCTCTCCGGGACTGCACAGGCAGCCGACTGCGAGCACCRCCGGCCGTGGTGACACCCCAGACACCAGCGCTTCCTCCCAGGAGAAACTCCAGCTCACACGGTGCACCCGCAGTTTCCAAGGAAATCTGCGTGACTTTGGACTGTACACATTTTTTGGGAATGCTCCCAGTAAATCCGAAGGGGATGCAGTCTTGCAGCCTCTAAGTACACGCTGCGTAGAGCCCTGCTTGTGTTTTTACTCTCTTAAAAAGACACCATTATGCTAAGTCCCTAGTAATTGCTAAACTGTTGCACTTAGCAAATTTCCATGAAAGATATACAGGTCCCCCGAGATGTTCTGGCACAGGAGTGTTAAGTGCAGCATCCTTATTTTTTAAGTAGGTGATTCTCTGCTACATAAATGTCCCCGGCTGCTGCACGCACAGAGGTAAGATGACCCTCCGGAGACATTAACAGGCTTTTTTTTCCTCCTCGGTGCCTTATTCACAGCCATGAGGTCAGGCAGAGTCCTCCCTCTCCACTCCAGCCCCGCTTTGCTTATTTGTGTTTATGGTACACAAGGCAGTAGATAAACAAGAAAGGTTTTAGACACTTTCTGTTCTTAGCTAAACCTTTTAGTTACACATTAGGGAGCAGAAGTGTGGTACGACCCTCTGTTTATTTGTGGTTCTTTTAAGTGATGTCCAGAGACCTACATTTCATGGTTGTTTGAAAGTTTATATAACAGTGGGAAGCTGTTAAACAGCAGTTTACCTTCACTTTTTTTTTTTTTCATCATGTAAAGGGTTTGAAATTAACACTCAGTCTACCATATTATTTCAGTTCTGCTCAACATTCCCCAGGTTTTCTTTTCCTCCAGAATTTATGTTTCCTCTAAGTAGTGATAAGAACATTCATGTCACAAAATTTAAAACCTGTTTAGTAACTATGGATTTTAAAAGAGCCTTTTAAAGTTTTGCAACTAAAATAGTGTTCAGCCCTCGCAAAAAAAAAAAAAAAAAAAAAAAAACCTACATACTTTGCATGTTAGACCTATCAGTGAGGCAAAATATACTTCCAAAAAGAAATCTTTTTTTTTCTTCTTCTTTGCATTCTATTGAGTAATATGTAATTCAATCTTTTAATTTAACTGGAAAATGTTTTTGAAATGTTTGCAATTTTCCTGCATATCTCCCAGTTCCCAGAGCTTTATCATTTTCAAACCTCCTCAAGATCTGTCTGACACTTGACTGTATTCAGAATATAAATGTCTCTCCCATGCAACTGAAATCTCCTTTTATTTTTCCCTGTTTTAATTGACCCCAATTTAGCTTTCTCAAAAGTTAGTGGTAGCTTTGCACAACTCCTTTTTTTCTGCTTTAGATAGCTACAGTCACTTCCAAAAGACGATATTTCTTTCAGTAAGAATAAAAAGAAACCGAAGTCCAAATTAAACATCTAAAACTTTATTTACAAGCCAGATCTGAACGCAGAATCACTTTAGGATATCGGATATGTTGTACTTTGGATCATCTTAAACCTTCGAGCTAAAAAATATAAAMCAACTTTAATGTATATCACTTAAAATATAAATTTGATTTTGACTAAAAAAACCTGTATAAAAACTGCCAAAATTATTGCAAAGTATASTATATCTTGGCTTCTTATGCTTGTATGAAGCAAAAACTCACTTTTTAATTATGATTTCAAATGTTTGGAAAATAAGATTAAGTTTTGCCTGAAAGACAAGCCAGTTTTGTTGTTTAAAAATTATTTATATCCAGGAATAACTCTGAAAGAACATGGATAGAATTGATAGTAAAATAAATTTAATATAATTCCATCTTTTTTTTTTGGAAAGCTCACATGACAAAGTCATATCCCATTAATTTACAGTGATCATTGAAAGGCGTATGAAAACTACAGAATATTACAAATTAGAGCCAAAAAGTTTTAACAGACCACTACGTGAGAATTCCTTATTTTAGATTAAAAAATAAATAAAAATAAAACGACATGCTGTTCCCTCCTTGTTAACTTGGTGTAATATTTATAATTTAAATTATTGTATTTTATAAAAATATTTTGTTAGGATTTTGAATTCTTGCTATGTAACATTATGTGTTTATAATTTTTTATGGAACATTTCTGAATGCAGATTCAGCCTGTCAGGATACAAATTTGTAAAAATATTCTGCACTTCAAATGAGTGATTGAAATGAAATTTCTCTTCTAAAGTTGCTGAAAACTCCAGAGTCCTTGAAGACAATTTTTTATTATTAGCATTATTAATATTTGTCAAGCTATTCTTTCTGCTCTCTCATTGTTCCTAAAAGAAGATCTTGGTGAGTGACAGAACTACAAATCCAGTCAAATATCCTGAAAACTGGCTGCAATAAGCTTCGCCACAGTGCAACTCTATTTAGGGTGCAGCAAACTGAAAATCACACACATGCGTTTTGAACGTGCACGCTGCATTTACAGAGCCACTTACAACTGCTGACAGCTAAGTTATTTGGAGGAAAACAGCCACACTGAATCTCTTAGAGCRTGATACTAATGCAGATTTGCAAGGACGATCACCAGTGCGGTTCTCTACAGAAAGTAAGCAGCGGGACTAACTGTAACTTTTGCACATTTACCCTACAATCAGCCCTTAGTTAAAAGCCAGATGTGGTGCAATAGCTCTAATTCACTGTTAATAACTTCCCCCTCCTCAAACACGTGTGACACAAAAGAAGAGATTAAAAGATATAAAGCCATGTTTAGGCCAACAAGTTGTTAAGTCGCTAGAGCAAGGACAATTTTCTAAGTACAACCATTTCCTCCAACAAGGTAACTCGTGTAAACACCATCAGGGTCGTATTGTTTGTTCTCTGCTGCCAGATGGGGGATATAAACCATGCAGAAACAATTTCAGATTTCCACCTCTGATTAGTTCATCTTGAATATTTTCACAGTGTGAATCTGGAAGTCAGAAGTTTACATAATGGTTATAAATTAGGGAGAAATCCTGCTGCCAAGAAAGTAACACTCAAGCAAACAAACTGTCTCCTTCCTAACATGTTTTAGGTGTTGCTTATCAAACACATTTGCAGCTCTAGGTGGAAAAAAAGCTTCAACTCCTGGCTGTTTTGTTGGATTGCTCTTTTCCCATTGCCGGCTATTTATCCGAAGCGGTGATTTACCCATTTAGCAACTGACCCTTCTCCTCGCCTTCCCCGTGCCCCTGAGAGCCCGGCTGTCCTGTGGAGAACGGAGGGGTTGTCATAGTCTAGAGCTCCACCCTTAGGTCATTCGAAAACTGACAACTTGGGAAAACTTCGAATCAGCCCGAAACTGCACCCTCGACCAGTTAGAAACTTAGCTAAGCAAAATGCCCCGAGTCCTTAATAGTTAAGCGTTTTGCTTCCTGGCAGTCTAAGAACTGACCTGATCCAGCACTCGCCACCCGTCTCCGTGAGGTGCTATGGTGGGAGCCCTCATCCACCAGCGTACACATTCCCTTATCCATCAGAGGGCTGATTTGCTGGCTTTATAGGCATCTCCCAAACATAAGTCCTAAAAACAGTATTATCTTACAAAATCTCAACAGAATGCCAGTTCTTATTAGAATCTATGGTTTCTGTGGTTAAAAGAAAAAAAAAAAAAAATCAGCGTGTAGCTGTAGAGCAGATAACAAATACCCAAGTAAGATTTATGCAGAGCCAGCTCTCTGAGGCATAGGCAGATGGAGTAGGCAAAAGGTAAAGTTTACACATTCTTTTCAAATGGCTTGGCTGAATGATAAAACCAGCAAAGAGCTTGCTTTTATTCCACAGTCATTTTGATTTAAAATTCTTCATGTACCAGTTATGTAACCGAAATTTCTCATTATAGTAACTATGGGAGTAAATTCTGCCCTCTGATATGGGCACACGTTCAGCTTTCCTTTAGGATCATATGGGTTAATGCACATGCATGTCAGGGCAGAGTTTAACACTATCTCTGCAGTACAGTGAAATAGGTTAGGTTAAACAAGCTGGTTTCGTTTAATGCGAAGAATGTTTAAGAAGAAATGTCAGAGTTCAGTTCTGCTGGCTCGTGAAGTAAATCAGGAATCGCTGAAGGCAGACACCTATTCTGATCTTATTCAATTTTGCACTAGGATTACTCCACTGACATAAATCAGTGCTTTACCAGGAAACCATCCTGCTGACATATGAATAGTTCATAAACTTCATGCAAACAAGAGAATCATAGGGCTGTTCAGGTGAGTAAATTTATTCATGCAGTTTAAGTATATCCTAAAAGTACATGCATTTTTGTTCCTGTTGCTGTTGAAGTATTTTCAGCCAAATTTGACTTTTCTTTTGAAAGGATTTTTTTTTTTGCAAGAAAGATAATTTTATTTTCCCTTTCCTTTCCCTTCCTTTCTTTTTTTTTTCATTTTCATTACCTTTTTCTTTTTTTCTTTTTCTCTCTTCTCTTCTTTCTCTTCTCTTCTCTTCTCTTCTCTTCTCTTCTCTTCTCTTCTCTTCTCTTCTCTTCTCTTCTCTTCTCTTCTCTTCTCTTCTCTTCTCTTCTCTTCTCTTCTCTTCTCTTCTCTTCTCTCTTCTCTTTTCTTCATTTCCCTAACACATACATTACAACATACACATGAAAAAAGTCTTCAAATATATTTTTCAAAATTTTCTAACACAACAGAATGTTTTGACCTTTTAGCAAAAGCTCTTACAATTTTTTAAGAAGGGCAAAGAATGTTTTCCATTTAACTCTTTTGCTTTCAGAGGCAGGGACTTATTGCTTTTCCAGAAGGAAGAGCAGATCCAGTCCCGCAGACAGCACAGCAGGCAGAATCCCCATCTAATTCATCTGTGGCATATTGGCCTGTATTTTCCCAGGTGGCAAGGTCTATGCCAAAATATTCCTTGAACATTTATGCCACAAAATTATCCTATATGCTAAAGGTCTTGAATAGTGAAAGCGTGCATTGAGGAGTTTGTGTGTCCCATTTTTGTGGTTAAATCGCTATTTTTTTTTTAATCTTTTGTCGAACTCCAAACTGCAAGAGCTCCACCCATGCCATGCCATGCCATGTCCCCAGCAAAGTCGGCGGTGTCCATCTGCAAGGCTGGTGTTCCACAGCTCAGAGTTACAAGGTGAAACCTGCTGTGTGTGAGGGCACAGGCTCCCTGCAGGTCACGAAGTTACGAAATACGCTTGATCACAGCAGCTAGTGCTAGCGAGCTGAGCTGCCGAGCATCGCTAAGCCGCTTTGCGTGGTGGCTTGGCTTGAGGCTATCCTCTCCAGCGGGAGCTTCGCTCTCTGGTGAGCGCTCTTGGCCTTCCCACTGCTCCTGGCTCCTCTCTCCTTCACAAGCTGTTAAATGGCGCCTCCTACCTACCAGCAGCAGCAAAGAGCCTCTCGGTTGTTGAGACTTTCCCTGCGGTGCCCTGTGGAGGTCTGGCAGGGGTTGCAAGGCCTGCCCTGGAATGGCAGCATCCCCCGTGCCCTGCAAAGGGGCCGTGCTGGCTCCTCAAAGGTAGCGCCTCTCATCCACTTTGCCCTGCTCCYGGTGCAGCTGGCTCCTGGTGGTTTGGCCAGCCTGGAAAGCCACATGCCAGCATGGTGTCCACCAAGCAGCATTGGGTGCCAGGACCTTGTGCTGGGTGAGCAAGGTGCTGGGGATCTACAGCAGGAGAGGTTGCGACATGTGAGGCCAGAGAGGGTTAGGCTGGTTGAGATGAATTTCAGCCAGTGTTAGATGTCTACAGGGTTGACATGTATCCCACTCCACCCAGTGAGCCAGGTGAATCACGGCCCACAAATGGGCCTTCTTGTACCAAATAGCTCAGAAAATGCATTTGCAGTACAGAAGTCTGAGGAGTTTTTGAGCTTCAAGGTCACCTATGTTGACAGCCTGAAATATCTTTACAAAACCCAGCTCTAGGAGATATTACCTGCAAGGGCTTTGCCACTTCTTGGAACATTGGTGCCTTCCTCCGTGTCGAAGTAATCAGGAACACTTCTAGGAAGACTTAACAGCACTCAACTATCTAAGTCACTATGTCCAGCTTGAATCTGAGGAAAAGTTCTAAGCCACGGCACTGTTGGATGCTGTAGTGCATGGGAGAAACTACACTCTGGGGCAAGCACTTTACTTAAGTCCAAAAGTTAAAAGGGAAACACATTTTAAACATTTTCTTGAATGAAGAACCAATTTCTGTCTAATTGCTTGAGTAAGTCTCTCTTGCTTTTTCTGAAGTTGGGCGTGCCGGATTGTTACAGCCTGTCTGCTGCTGTTATGCCTTTTTTCCATGGTGTTTTGATTCTGTTGCACTCAGGTTCAGGACTGTGTGCATTAAATGAGTTTAAAACAGTCAGATAATAAGGATAACAAAGGATAATGAGAGAGATTGCTTTCCCTAGTATAAATTCTAAAGCCAAATTATTTTTGAGAATGTATAAGGGACTGGGCCTTCTTGTGCAACTATAGCAGCCTATTTTTTTTCTATTTCCCTATATTAATATGACTCTAGATGAAAACTCAGGACAAAAGAGATAGGGGCCTCTAAAAAATGATGCCTTTAATCTGCAAGAGTTTTCTTAACATAATTTTTCAGATTTTCGAATCTTTTATTATAAAATATTTTAAATTAAACTTGTAAGAATTATATCAAGCATACATTTTGCAAATGTAATTGGGACTATTATGGATAACTTCAAACAAAAGCTGTAAGTTACTAGTGTTCCTTACATAGACTTCCTTATATTATACATATGACAATACATTCAAATGGATATAGAAATTTCAAATAATATTTGAAAGGACATATTTTAGTCCATATACATACATATTTTAGCGTACATCTACATGTATTCCCTTCTGAGTTTTGTGGTTATAATAGATAAAATGAACCACCTGGATGTTTCAGCCCTAAAGAAGGCAATACATTGCAGTCCTCTCAAAACATCTCTGAACTATGTCAAGTGACAGTCCTGGTTCTGCTTGGCTACATTTTTTAGTCCCATAGATCTTACCTATCTGTTGTGTGAATGTCGATCAAACTGAAATTGTATAATAATTGCTGGCATTTGAATCAGCATATAAAATAACACTTCCCAGAATATCTCGTAAGACTTACGTTCTGCAAAGTGCTGCCTTTCTCTTATAAACACAACTAACTAAAGGAAGAATGTATAAACTCTCCCTTCACTCAGCTTTTCCCTTCTTTCTTTAGTAGAGGAAGAATCCTAGCTAATTTGACAGTATTGTCCCCTCAAACTTTTCTTTAGAGTCCAAAAAAGGCACAGGCCTTTGAGCCAGATATAGTCTAGATGCTTTCTTATCAAGGCATTTGCCTGTATTCCCAGTAATGACATCTCTAAAATCCATTTTCCATACTAGAAGCATTACACTGCTGCCACAGTGCTGTCTCTAAGTCATGGTAACACATGACAAGTATTTGCCTTATATATTCTAGATATTTTTCGCATCTTTTGGTTACTTCTTTTTTTATTTATTTTTKCTTACATTCAGAAAAGTCAAATGCAGCAGAAGAAAGTGTGTGGACTGCATGCATATTATGACTATTTAGAACTTTTACTGTGTTTGCTTCTCACATGAACAAAAAATGAGAAGGGGCAGACTTCTGTTGTTTTCACTGAAATCCCCAAAGTCCCCTATATCTTTTTGTTTATAAGACACTGTTGTTAAAACAAAAAAAAAAAAAGGAGAAAATGTTCTTTTTTCTCTCCCAAATATATCTGAGTCGATAGAAATACAGAAATTTGGTCTAAGTACATAGAATTGTGTTAGCCGTATCTAGTTAAAGAATATTACTTCTGAGTTAAATATAAATTCAAAATTGTTGCATGAGCATGTGTATTGTACCCATATGCACAAGAGGGAGTCCAGCAAATCATGTTTACCTTTTTTTTCTTCAYCTTTTGTTTTACTTATTAATAATACATTGCAATTCATTTAAAAATGAGCAGAGAAATGAAGGAGAAAGAAACTGCTGAGTTTGATAATTTCACCATTTAAACTACACCAAATAGGCTTTGAGCTTCAAAAGGCTTTGATTTGAGTGGGAGAATGGAAGGGTGAGTGAAAACCATTCCCAGGACTACTACTTGCTGGAATCAATTTTCTGCAAGGCTGGTTTCATAGGGCCACATCACATCAGATTACATTTTGGTTATATCTTTTTTTTTTTTTTTTTGAAAAAAGGATTATGCTAATTTTTTGAAGTATAATTTGCAAAAATATCACAGAATTCAGCACACATTGCTGAAGACTGCAAAACTGCAAGAACCGGGAATGCTTTCATAAGTATGTTTCAATATGACAGTCATTGCTATGCCAGTTTTCTCAGAGCTGTTGATGTGCTTTTTGGTCAGGCAAGAGTTAACTGAATTCAGCATAAATCAGAGGTGGTCACTGAAGAGAAAGACTCACTATAGCTTTGTCCACACTAAGGAAAATATTGTTAAAATGTCCAGTCATCACTTCTGGCTTATGATGCTTTGTGAGAGTGACTGGAATCTTCCTTTTTTTCTAAAACAGTAAAACAAATATCTCAGAACATTTTGATCTCTTAAAAAATCCTYAAACTTAAGTACATTTCTGCCTTCCAATACATGAAAAAAATAATCTTTCAGTAAATGGTTTGTGTTTGATACTGAGTAGGCAACATTGTAACACATAAGGAAATCTTTTTCCGAAAGTCAGAAACATCTGTAACTACAGTTAAAATGCGTATAGCACATTACAATGCCCAAATTTAATTGAGAAACTCRCTGAACAAGACGCTTAAAGCAGAATAATTACAAACTTTACTGTAATCAGCTGTGTCTATTTCAATTCCTCTTAACCAAGGAGAACATGGACAACTCATGACTGACAGCAGTGGGACTGCATTTATAGGCAGTAAAGCGCAGTTTTGCCCTACTGCACCAGGGAAGTGGTCTTTCTAGTCTAATCAGTTAGTTATTGATTCTTAGGAGTCTCAGACAGGGACGCTGCAGTGAGAAATGTGARTTCCCTGTTTGCAGCTGGGGTCAGTGGAGGAGTTTTAGCTGATTTTACAGTTCCATCTCTGTAATTGTGTGTGGGGGTGATTCAAGAGCATCAAGGTCTGCTCAGGCTCAGAGTTCCTCACCAACACCATCCAACTGCCAGAAGTGGAAGATGGAAGAGGGACCACACATAGCCATAACTCCTGCCTGTTAACAATTAAAATACGCCTAAAAAAATTAACAATGAAAACTCTTAGCTATGTCATATTCATTCTCTCACACATGAATTACGAGGTGAGCCCTTACTTACACACATATTTTTGATATCACACTTCCCACGCTGTAACATAGACTCCTTTACATATTTATTCAATGCAGGATGGCTGGCAGCAAATGATACACTCTGAGTTTTCATGAATATGATGTGTGTACATAAATTTGGTATAGTAGGAGGCACATGAATAAAAAATAGAAAGCAAGTGAAACCCATTATATCATTGCTGTGTCCTCGCAGCGTGCTGAAAAGAGAGTTGGCTGAATCACTTGTACCTTTGCAGCTGCCTTTATATGCATGAAAATGAGATACTGGCTTGATAATTGTGGCATGCTTTTAGGTTTTGGGCAGTATTTTCTTACATTCTCTTAGATTTTCAAAATAAAGAGTTGTCTGCAGATGATGTTCAGGAAACATCAGGCACAATTTTTTTTTTTTTTTTGGCTTCACGGAGAAGGAAGCAGCAGCAAAGGCAAAACTTGTAATTAGAGATCTGAAACACTAAAGCAGAGGTCCTAGAGCCATGGGCCCATGTCAGCATGGTCCAAAGTGGAGAGATGCCACAGCATGTGCCCAGGCTCCCTAATACAGCTAACATATGGTCCTGGTGGTCATCCTTAGCTCATACGCCAAAGTCCCCCTCGGGTCTGTCACATACCAGCAGGTCTGTCAACAAGGCTGTAGAGCTCCTACAGGAGCCTGGCAAGGAGTCAGCCTTGATGACTCAAAGAAGCCTTTGGGAAAGCAGCTGCTTGTGTGGCCTAACAACGCATTGCACCCCTGCTTCTGGCTGGCTTCCTTCAAAGCATCCCATGAAGCAAGCCTGCCTCACAAGCAAGGTTTCAGGATGGTGCTCCCTAAGTAGTCATTGCCGACAAACATATTCAGGTGAGCTCTGACCTGTCTGTTCAGTCCTAGCCATGCAGGTGAACGATTTTAAGAGAGCCAGGAAGTCAAACATGGAGAGCAGAGCAGATGTGTCCTGCATGTGGTGGGGTGGGATTGTGTGGACCATGCACAGCTGCCTGCACTCTGAAGGTTTGCAGCCAGGCTAGTTGCTCTATGCTCCTTTTGTGGTCTCTGGATGGAGAAAGGCACTTCTGGGGTACAGTTTGCTCAATTTAAACGAGGATGTAAAAAGTAGACTGGATGAATCKCACTGTGCATACACTTGTTTTATCTCCATTGACTAAACAGTAGCTCCAGACTGACTAAAGCAGATTTAGATGTCTACAATGTAAACAAGATTAGGTGTTATGAATTGCCCCCAGACTTAGACTACAAATTCAGAAACGAGTCTGAGACTTTCTTACAAAGCCCCTATAATGCTTCATCCTGATATCTTTTTTTTTCTGAAAACAGACATTAAAAATGAAGATAACATGTAGTGTGGTATGCCTATGAGTTTGCCTAAAAGGAAAAGTTGTATCTCTGTTGTGGAAGCACCATTTTCTGGATTGTCACAGAGTTTCACAAAATAGAAAAAAAAAAAAAAAAAAAAAAAGAGAGAGAGAGAGAGAAAAGAGAGAGAAAAAAAAAAAACTCAAAAAAAAAAAAAAAAGGTATTGAGGGAAAGGAAACAGAACCTCTTACAGCTGTAACTGGGAAGCTGTCAGTTGTCCCTCCATGCCCAGCAAACCAGGTTAGATCATCAGCTGCCCTTCCCTGGTAGGGTTTCTTGACTTTCACAGTAATACAAGAATTTGCTGCAGCTGAGTGCTAGCTGTGCCATTTGACAGGGTAATTCTTCCCAGGACAGCTGTGGCACAAGTACAACAGCAATCACCAGATGGCACTGTTACAACCTTTTATAAATAATTTTAACAGTTTCCCGAGGCGCAAGTAGCAGAATGATCGATTTCAGTCTCTATCTATTAATTATATATAGCATATATGATTTGGGGTTTCTGATTTCTGATTTTTTTTTTCCCTAGGAGTCCCCACATAGATGTCAGAGTTGAAATTTTTGACAGCAAAGATTTGTGGTGGTGCTGTTTGTGACAAGCTTCTGTCACTACTGATTTATATGGCAAAATTAAACATGCAACATTCAAAATAAACCCTAATCTGCCTCACTGATTTCTTCTATGTAAGAAATGATGTATTAAGGCCTGAAATTTGCTGCCTCTCAACAGACGGGCCACATTATCATAGCACTCTCTTGTTAATAGATTTATGAACTTTTATGGATTTGGAAACAGTTATTTCCAAGCTATCCATAGGAAAAATAAATTAAAAGGCTTCTCTTTAAGTAGATAATGATTGGAGAACCCTCAAAAGATTACAAGCCTGAACTGGAAAGACACCTCAGATTTTCGAAGCTTGTTACTGAACCTGTAACGCTAGACGACAAATCTTATGAGAGCGTATTTTGTTGGGAAATCTTTTGGTATTTTTCTCTTTCTGGTCATGGTTCATTACCTTAGAGGAAAAAAAAAAAAAAAAAAAAACACACAGCTGCATACCATCTTAATCAGAATAAGGAATATAGAAAAAAAGAAAAAATACCAAAATATTCTTAGCAATAAAAATCACTCAAACTAAAGGCTTCCCTTAAATTTTCTTAAAGTTCCAACTCTTTGAATGCCTTTCTACATATTTTAAAAGAGATCTGGAAAGAAATAAAGAAATGAACTATTTCTCTGGAGCTGAAGATACTTTTGTTGCATTTCCAACCACTGCCGTAGTATATATGGTGTTGCTTATTTTTATTAGGTTGCCAGGTAACTCTCAGGTACAATAACCAGATGCTCCCATCTGCATTTCTCCATTTCTGGTCCAGTTCTTATGTCACCTGCTGAAAGCAAATGATCAGACTGTCTTAGGACTGACCAGCCACTTCTTTGAAGCAGTTACCGGTGCAGCTTCTGACTCCAGGCCCCTGCCAGCACATATTCAACCAGCCTGCAGACATCAGTAGCTGGCTTTCCCCCCATTCTGAGGCTTCAAATTAAATTGCTGTTGAGACTCCATGACATAAATTAAGAACAGAAAAACCAGTTTTAAGCTTACGGCTCTGAAGAAATCACCAAACGAGTTCTATTTTGGCAGCCTGCTGCTCACAACTCAGAAAATACGACAGCAAAGCAAATCACATGTCCAGTGTGTGTTTTATAACCCTATGTAGACTAAGCCATCTTGTAGGCACATGCTTGACTATTTTTAGTGGCTGTGCTCCCACAAATATGGCAAAGTCCTTTAGCGCTGGCTGGTCACTAGGGGCTACTTGAAAAGTAGCAAGAGATGTCAGCTGCTGGAATTTTGACTGAAAATAATACCTGGATTTCAGATTTGCTGCACAGATTTGCCAAAGTGCAAATGAAGTCAGCTCTGGCAATGTGACGATTCACTGATTGCTGCCTTTGGCCATGAAAGCTCAGGATTTGATTGTATTTTATTTCCATCAGTATTGCTACAGCACCATTTTAAAGGTGCATGATTGCTCGTGGGAATGTCAGTTTTCCAGGATGTCCACCTGGGAATCAAACACTTCTTCTTCAGTTCCAAGCAGGCACTGTGGCATATCCAGGGAACCTATAACTGACACGGCCCATTAGTCATAGAAACATCCCACTAAAATTAGCGGCAGCTTTTCATCTTTATGGGCCTCATGCCTCGGTCCATATGTAGAACACACAAAATGGATTTTTCTTTTCTTGGCATGTAACCCCGTCTTTCCGGTACTTTGGTTCCAGACCTTCATGAGCAATGCAGGTGGCTTTTGTTGCTCCACAGCTCATATTCTTGACAGTTACTGCATCTACACGATACTTCTGGATTCAGCCAGGCTGAAACATTCTCACAAACAGTTACTTAAGATTACCAGCATTAGCACATAAATATAATAGTAATTAATAACACTTTGGCTTCTTGAGGATCCCCTGTTCTGCTCTGTTGGCTGTATTTCAACAGCACCAAAAGAGCCAGTAATAAGAGCTCCTCTCACCCTCACTTTGTTCTTAAATTTTATATGGTTTGTTTTTAAGGTGTGTAATAGTGGCACATTAATAAGCTACTGTGATCTTCACTTTTAAAGACTGATGTTTTCACAACTGCCTGTGTATCTATTTATTTATTTGTTGGGTCCCAGACTGAGACATGATCTTCAGAAATGTTGAGGACATAACTGTGATGTGAGCCAAGGTGAACTGTGACTGTGCAATATGGATCAGTTTTTTTTTCCTTTTTTTTTTTCTAAGTGATAAGTCATTTGAGAGTGTTTAGTCCTTTCCTAGTCCTTTCCTAGTCTTTATTCTGAATCTAAGTTTATAACAAACAGTGACCTGAATCATTTCTGAGCCAATTATTGCCTCTGTGAAAGGGGTAAATGATATTTTAGGTGATTAATATATACTGAAAAGAAAATACAAGACCTCTCAACTCTGTCATCATAGTTGAAGGTTTTTTTTGCTCCATTAACACACAAGTCAAATACTGAACAAGTATTAGACTCTCCCCTCGTCAAGGAAAAATTATGCCAAAGCAGCAGTCCATTTGCCAATGAGACCATTGCATTACTATTGCTTTACCTTGCTTATGCACACAGAATTTTATGTTACTGTCAATACACAGTTCTTACAAAGCATTTTATCCACTGTGCCAGGTTGTCCTGGTTGAAATACCCAACCTCATATTTCCTATTTTATAAAAAATATATACGTATATACATATATATATATATGAACTGCCTGAATCAAACTCAGAACAGTACTTGGAGCATGGGTAGCACTTTTATCCCGTACTGTGCAATGGAGTGCAATGAGAATTATGGTTGTACCCATCCAAAAATAGAAAAAGTGATTCATTTTGGTTTGGAATAAAGCAGCAGTGTGTCTTGGTGCTGCTCATAAAAAATCTTTAGGGTTTTGTTCCCTGCAGATTTAGCTGCAGTAATCAGTAATGCTTCTATTAGCTCATTGTCAACATTGCTGGCAGCACAGGAAAGAGAATTATTTGCACATTTTGATTGTGATTATAACACTATATTAAGACTCCTTTACCAAAGGATTTACAAGCCATATTAGACACAGTACTTTCATAGAAGCTGTTGCAAAATCTCACTGTTAAATCTAGTGGCTGATTAGCCTTTAATTGTCAGCCTATGATTTTTTTTTTTAGCCATCCATAAACTGCTTGTTGATAGAGACGGAGTATTCAGACTGAGTGTTCGAAGAGCATTTTGAGCATATTTCTCCTTCAGGACATAGGCTGTAACCTGCACTAAGCCAACAGTTTCTGAATGAGCTAGTACGTTTTTCCTAGAAAACCATTTACTTTGGAACTGAAGGCCTCAGGAATTCTTAATTATTCCTTATTCTTATAAGGAATTCTTATAAAAAAAAAACTCATAGTGTTCCATGTTTCAGTTGTCAAATATTCCCCTTCATTAAAGACTCCTCCACTATTGCAACCTTCCTCTCTCTCTTATTTTGAATTTTGTAGGATATGATCTCGACTATATGAGCACATGAGCTCTAAGGGCTCAGGCATATTCAGGTTACCTGAGCAAAGGGGATCTTATCCTTTCCAAAACTACCCAGGCAAGACCTTTCAGATGGATATAGAAACTAACTAGTCTGAGTTTGGCCACAAAGAACAGAGTGGGAAAAAAAAAAAAAAGGTTATATGCTAGTTTTAGCCAATTGCATACTAGAGGAAGACCTCATCCCAGAACTGCAACTCMCTTTCAGAGTTCTAAGAAAGGTCTCCTAGAGAGAGCTGACATAGGACTTCCTTCTCTGGCCTATGTCATTTATTTGAGATGAGAATTAAAAAAAAAAAAAACAGGACAACAAAAACCAAAAATAAATTCCACTGGACCGAGTAAGAACATAAATGCGCCACTGTATACTGATCTAGCAAATAATGAGCATTGTGGGCTTTAACCATATCACTACTATCCTCTGCATTTATCAGCTCAGCATCATATAAAATCACCCTGCCTTCCCCACTTTTTCCTGAACTTGCCTTTAGGAAACTGTAGGAAACTGTCATTGCTGTGGGCTACTTTTTTTTTTTTTTTCTTTTCTTTTTCCAGAACACACTATGTGACCAAGAGCCCTCTTTGGGTTCCCTCATAAAATAACTTGGATCTCCTCTTGTTTTTCTTGAATAAATGCAACACATTCTGCCTATTTTTTTTTTGCCAAGGTGTTTAGAAATGGTAAAGCTGAAAACTGAAGAATGCTGGCAGGCCAGGTCAAGGCAGTGTGCTTACTGCAGTGGTATTCTTCCACCAGCTGTTTCTGTTTCCCTGTAATTTGTTCAGGATTTGCGTCAGGACCTTAAGTTCACCTTCTGCAAAATATTTATTAAATCTTTCTTTTTTTTTTTCTTTTTTTCTTTTTTTTTTTCCTGAGAGACATGATCTTTCTTTAGAAGAAAATAATTTGCCCCTGGATTGGAAACAAATTAGTACCATGTTGGCAAGGCAGGTCTGCCTGTTTTCCAGACACATTCCTTGTATTTGCTAATTCTTTTAATCATGAAAATGGCAGACAGAGGTAAAATCCCATGTACTTGTATCCAAGTAGCTTCTTGAATAGAGAAAAGCTTTTAAAGATGYAGAGATTCATCCTCCACTGTTACAAATGCCATCTATCCCCACTGCCTGCAACTCAGATTCTGAAATCAGTGAGTTTTCTGGGGTATTCCCAATCATCTACCCAATTATTGTATTATGCAAATATTATTTACCAATATCTTTAGATTTAATATTTTCAGTGTCCCTAGGACATCAAGAGATTTTAACAGATTTTACTGATATAGAGAAATTGGGGAACAAGGCTAAAAACTGAAGCAAGTCATACATGGGGTCAACAATTGCAGTAAGATTTGGACAGATTATTCTCACTCCCTTAAAACGTTTTTTTTTTTTCCTTTTTGACACATTCTGAGATTAAGCTTACTTAAGTCTAATTTAAAATCAAAAAGTAGAAGAAAAAAAAACTAAGCTAAATGAAATATTTTAGGTCAAGCAGTGTATTTCATTTGATCAGAACTGAAATATCTTTTCTTTCATTTTCATTTTGGCAAAAAAAACAAAAAGTCACTTTGGGTTGACATGAAACAATTTTTTTCTTAGTTCATCCAGCAAGTGGAAAGATTAGTTGTTTAGACAGTGCTACTCTTAAATTCAAATGCTGTGCCATTTCCAGCAGGCTATCCTTCCTGCCTTAAATGAGCTTTTCATCCATATATATATGTTTATAACAGCCGATGAGAGAAATATTGAGTAATCACATAGATCCCAGTCAAAGTTTCAAAATTCCTTTAGCTATTTGACCTTCCTTTCTTGGAAGTGCATCCTGTGTATGTATAACTTGTTCATCATTCCAGTTTATAATGAGGTCTTTTTGTATTTGACTATGGACGTTTTCAGTTATTTTAAAAACAAAATCTTTCTATATTAATTTGTTCCATTTCTTGCTTTGTGAGACATACTTTGCAGTGATATGTCTGGCCCTAAGTGAACGCAGGTTAACTTACAGTAGGAAGGAGTGCTGGAGAAAATACACTGAGTTATCCCCAAAATAAACAAACCTTGCTTTTCAATTTTGGTTCTGCCAATGACTCTTTGATAATGAGTATATAGAGGCTGTATGTTTGCTGACCATCCTACAGATGTCTAATGTTTCAGTCATGTCTAATGAATCACTTGTGCTCTAGCAGTATTGGCTCACAGAGAAGTAAGTGGTATTTTTCTGATTCATCTTCTAAAACACATATTACTTTGAAGAAGCTATTTATGAAACACTGAGCACTGGACAGTTCTGTTTGCTTTTTTTAATTCTTTCCTCATTTTTTCTACTTATAACACCTTTTCTGACATAAGCATGTGCAGCATAAACTTTGTGTCATGTGTTATAGGGTAGAAAGCTTAAAATGCTAAACACACYAGTGGTCTTTGGGTAACACCTACAACCATAATGAAGTGTTTCCTGGCATGCTGCACACTGTACCTTAAATCACTTTTATATTCAGCTCAGTAAGTGTTAAGACTTTTCTTAGCTTCGCTTCTCCATTAGTGGCTGAGGAAGGGAAACCAGGCATGGGTAGACATCCTCTTGCCATGACAGTGGGGCTGTTCAATGTGGCCACCATCAGCAGTGCTGGTCTGAGCTAACCCAGCTGCCACTGGCTGCTTTTGGCCTGGAGCCGTTGTGATGCCAGAAAAGCTGCCAAGCAAGAAAGGAGCAAGAAAGGAGAAGGGTGAGGAGCAGGCCAGCAGTAACCTCTTCCACCAACACAGCAAGATCTGGAAAATGAGATTTGTCCAGAGCTTAACACTACAACACCAATTCAGCATGGTATTTAAGCAGGTGCCCCATGCTGAGTAAACGCTAAGATCAATGCCATATTTCTGTTATTACTAAAATAAGTAAGCATTCTTAGCCTAAATAAAAGAATTTGCAACTTTTTATAAGAATGGAAAATACTTACAGAGGCCTAATACAATAGCAAGCAAACAAACAAGCAAACAAAAAGAAACATTGTAAGATAGGGGAAAAAGTCYTCCGAATGTTAATAATTAACTTAGAATTCAGTAATTCACACAGAGACCTAGGAAATATAACACACATTAGATAGAATGTGCATCTGAAATGCATTAGAAACACTGTAAAGTTCTGAAAAATACTTAAAGTCCCTTGGCTGGGAACATAATACACTTTTTTTTCTTGTTTTTTTTTTTTTTTGGAATTAAATGTTACAATTGTGTATTTTAATTCACCATGATAGTCTGGGTTTTCAAACTTTTTAAATTTGCTGAGTGTTAAACATTTTTTTTAAACACCAGAGCACCTGATAGCCCTGACCACAGGCCATCACTGCTATCCAAATTTGAAAATTACTATGTTGGCAGAAAGTTGCTGGCCTTCAGAGAAAGGGAAAAAGACCTAAACTTGTATTGCAAGGCAGTACAAAATGGAGTAGATAACACTAGATAATCTTATGAGCATTGTAAGGACTGCTTTCCGTTTGTGCATGCTTTATCATATATCAACAATTAATTCTACTGTGAGTACTTTCCTTCTGCAACTCTTTGCAAATAATATTCATTTTTTTACTGCCTCTAAGAATTTAGCATTTCTAGAAAATGATATTTATTTACTGCGACTCTAGGAACTACTTGTCTCTGCCTCTTCAGTCTCACATAACTGATTAAAAAAATGTACTTAGGTATCAGGACTGTGCTGTCAAGCCACATCAGACAAGCAAGAGATAGAGGTTAGAGGTTAGTCAGGCTCACAGCTTCTCCTGGGGGCACAAGGCAAGTCTATCAGATCTCTCAAGAATATAGATGAAGAATGCAAATATGCAAACTAGATAAAATGAATGGTAGGGTATATAGAAAATAATAATTCTTTAACATGATTAAGTTCAAAGAAAAGAAAATGCCTTGGCTAGAGAGAACATTTTTATGGTTTCCATGAAAATAGTTTTTAAAGACTGTAAATTAAGCCGGCATGTACATAAAAGTGGACAGATTTCCTTTGATTACATAGCTTCCGTGAATTTCTCACGGACAAGATATCAAGTCACATGTAAGCTGCAGTGGACAGAGGCAGAGAGTGGATTTCTACAATATCGGCCATTGCACCCATGGGCACCCTTGCTCCACAGCTGATGTGAAGCAATTTACGTTTACGTCCAGCACCCAGGCTGAACATTATAAATGACAGATGAAATAAATGAAAAACAAAGTCTACAGCTCAATATCAGTCATATCAGGATTTGAAATACTTAGGTTAAGTATATAGTTTCTTAAAATGTGACATTCTAGGACAAACAACCATTTAAGATTTAAAAAAAAAAATAGTCTTATTAGCAAAAATATTCTGTGGGCTTATTTATAGAATAGTATCTCAAATTTGTATACCTCTGCATTACCTTCTAATCTATGAAAACCAAAGTAGTAGGAGACCATTCTGTGGAAAAAAATCCTACACTAACCAGGAGAAAGAGTGTGTGCCGAAATATTTCTCTTATGTGTAGTATTTGTGGGGTAGCATTTATATCTGATTTGTCTGTGAGTGAACCACTGAACACTCTTCATTTGCTTAACTTAAATGTCTTTGCAATTTTTTAAGGACCCTTGCCAAAATGAACTTTCTCAGTCTACACATTTTCTGATTTATGCTCATCTAACAGCCTTGTACAGATAACTAAATATTATTTAGTTATTTATTACTGATGTAACTTCAGTTCCTCAGTTCCTACTCTGAAATGGTTTGGACTTTTTTTTTTCTCTCCTGAAAAATGATCTTTTCTCACTTTATTCATAGGTTTTTTTTTTTTTTTTTTTTTTTTTTTTTTTTTTTTTNTGTGTGTGTGTGTGTGTGTGTGTGTGTATGTGTGTGTGTGTGAGATCTAATGAGGACACATATTTCTTCTCAAAGTTTTCAAAAGCCCCAGCTGAAGAACTCCATGACAGGAGTCATTTTTATTACCTTGACACTCTCTATTCAAACTATATCTCTCCAAAGAAAAGCATAAGGCCATGCTAACAAACCAGCATATCCTGACCCTTTAAAAATCACCTCTGATCTTGGAGCAGAGCTTCCATGTTTCACATGAATACAACCTTCCTTCCCAATCTATTTTGGATTTTTTACAATCCCCATGTTAGCCAGGAAGTCTCTGAAGCTCAGCTCCTACCAAAACAGTTTTATACCTTATACCTTTGACAGGAACTGCTGGCATTCGCCTGCAGGAAGCTGACATGTGATTTAGGAGGGGATAAAACATGTACATGTTTGTTACTTGAATTTTACTGCTCTGTGGGGAATGAAAATCTTTTTTTCACAAAGGATTTAAAACCTTGGCTTTGTTCCCCACTTGAAAATTTCAAAAATTCTCTGAAGGGAAATTGCAAGATGAAGTTAATTTGGATTCAGCTGAAAGGTTTCAGTCTGACCAAAATAAAATCCTTTTAATTTTGACTTTCATATTTATTTTTTAACATTACATTAATATATTAAACTGTATAAAATATGAGATGTTAGCCCTAATGCTTTAAAGAAATTCTTGAACATATGGCCCAAATGTAACTGATACACTGATGTCTAGCTGTGTTTATGGAAACCCTAGAACAACAACTGCAGGAGAAGTGAAATTAGATATTCATCCTGTCTGGTGGCCAGGAAAGATGCCCAAGAGCATCACTATTTAAAATAGTTTATCAAAGAGCATGAGAAGAGGAAGAGGAAATGGAATGATTATAGGAAGACCAGGTATTATAAGAAAAACAAATTATAATTGTTAAAGATAATTCATTTATACTCTTTCCAAGTCAAGAAGAATCAAACCCTGAGGAGTAATGAACATCTGGTATGGAGAAATAGATTCCCGGGAGCTGGATTATTTAGAATTACCAAATCTGGAATCACTGGCCAAACGTGTAGTCATATTTGAATGGTGGAACATTTTGGTATCACTTGACTGATACCTATTTTATTAGAAGGGTTTTACCACTACTTCATTACTGCTATTTTCAAATGCATGAAGATAATCAGGAACAGTCAATAATGGCTGATCACACTTGGTCAAAGGGCTGGTCACACTTGACCATCTCTTTGATGGAGAAATAAGTAGCTCTGTAAGTAAGGGACTAATATATATTCATTTCAGCAAGGCTTTTGAGACTATTCTACATAGTATTCTCATTTTTAAACTGAGGAAGTTTGGTGTGGACTAACTGACTGCTAGATGGACTGGAAATCAGCCAGATTATCTCATTCAAAGGATAATAATTAGTGACTCAGCATGAACTTGGCAGAGCATGTCAGGAACTTATTCTAGGACTAATATTGTTCAATATCTTGATCAGTGAGCTGAGTGATGAAACATAATCCACCTTGGCTAATGTGTGAACAATAATTAAAGGGAAAAAGGAAGGCTTGAGATACTGAACAGAGGCCCTCAAAAATTTGAGGATTGAACTCAGAGAAAACTCAAGATGTTCAACAAGTAGAAATGCAAGTTTGCACCTGGAGCTGAGTAACTTACAGGCAGGGAATCAACTAGATGAATAGCAGCCATGCTAAATATTTCTTTGGGCATATAGTGGACACTTAAGTAGGCTGCTTTGTCATAAATACAGGGCATTGAATAGTGGATTACATTAGGAGTGTCATATTCTATTTCCTAGGCAAGTCCAATATGCAAAAAGAAATACGAATCACGAATATGGATCACCATGACTAATCACCGTGGCCCAATGGCACATTTGGAATTTTGGTGCCAGAATCTCAACTTATCCCAATTAACACAGAATTTAGGCCATCTATGATGGACTACTCTATCCTTTTCTCTAATTACAGATACATTTAAATTCATTTAAAAAAATAGTGATAATCCTACTAAAATAAGGCCTTATCATTTCAGTTCAAATCACTTCTAGTGAAACTCTATCAATTGGAAAAATTTGACTATTTAACACTACAAACACAAATTCACACAAGCTTGCATCTGAGACACAGTTTAATGTTACTTTTTGTGATATATTTAAAATAAAATTAATATAGTGGGAAATGCTACCTAGATATAGATTCCCAAGTAGGCAGATAATAAACGATACAGTGAAACAGGAGCTAAAAGAGAAGTTTGCTCAAACAGGGAATTGAAAGTTGTTAACACAGATTCTGAAAATGGGCAGTTCTGGCCCCTGGAGAGTTTTTTTTTCAGTCTGTGTGGCCCTTGGAATATTTTCATCCAAAAAGGAGTTCCCTTGGATGAGATCCTTGGAAAATATTTCCCTTTGATCTTTGGTGTATTACTCCTCTTTAGCAGCCAGCCAAAGTTTAAAGCTAACTTGACTCCCTTTTGACTGATACAATTTCTACAGATACAGAATTACTGTAGTAAGGATCAGAAAGACCCACAGAAGCACTTAAAATAACCAAAATGCCACTTCTGTTAGTGTGTTAGACAGTGAACAAGACAAAAACTTGAAATGTGTCACGCAGGGGGTTGCCACTAAAACACTGGATCTATAGAAAGATGTAGGTGAGGGAGCAGCTAGTGCAGAATTCACAACTGCCCAGAGGACGATGCAACCTGATGAACTTATATCGGCTGAGAATCTGGGCACTAAAGACTGAAATCATAACAATGACCCTAAAAATAAGTTCCCACAAACTGGACTACTCATCAGGACTATTTCTAGATTTAGTGAAGCTGGAGATCTGCTACTAATACAGACTTCTCTGCCCTAAATCATTTAGTTTGGCAGCTCATAAAATATGGAAACTCTAACACTCAATATTCCCCACTCTCTTTTGATTACTGTTCAGGGACAGGCTCTTTATATCAAACAGAAACTTAAAGATTGTGGCATGTTATCAAAACCATAATGAAATCTTGTGCAAGCACAGTAATCAGAGAGGGCTATTTGTCAAGACATATTGTAGGGAAAAACAAAATCCCACAGAAGAAACAGGAGTGCTTACTCTGCCGAGAGATACTGTGAAAATGAAATGAGGCTCTTTTTTTCCCTCCTCTTTAATCAAAACTCAGTATGAAAACAAAAATATTACCAAAAAACTTCTGCTGATAAAAAAAAAAAAAAAAAAAGAAAAAAAAAAAGTTGGCTGGAAGGGAACAGCGCATAATTTCTAGAGTCAACATTAAAGAGGCGATTGTTCGCACAGATATTTCTGAGTGTGTGATCAGAAAATCTGGACCTGGGGGGAGCTCATGTTACTGCCACTACTGGGTTGAAGCTGGATTTGACTCTCTCCGTGAGACAGTCAAAATCGGGGAAGTTGCTCAGRGAATGTAGGTGTGGGCAGATCTGATATTACTTATGAGATCCCTGGTGAATACGTGCTTGCGTTTTGACCCCACCTGCTGCTGCCCTATATACAAAATATCTGTAGAGGTTTAAATTGAACTCTTTGCTTAATGATGAGAGTGCAAGAGGGGGAGTTACACGTTCTGGGATCTCATTCTGGCTGTGTGATTGATTTGTGAATCAGAGGCCTACCCAGTAAATTAGGGATAACATTATTAAGTTACTTAAATGGGCTGTCGGGATGTTAATTACCCAGCACATTTGTGGTCAGTTTGCCCTTGTGAAAATTAAGCCACTTTGCTGTCTAAATGATGCTTAGCTCCAGGTGCAAAGATCAAACGCTTCAGCTTAAACATCCCCATTCACAGCTCTCCATGTTTTCACAGTGCCATCATACTTTCAAATACCATCCCACTTCTTGAAGAGGAGGGCAGTGTCAGGTCAGGATTAAGTTTCAACCAGAGATCTGTGCGGAAGTTCTTAAAAGAAACTGTGCTTATCTAGTGTTATTGGTTGCACAGTTGCGTGAGCACTAAATTACTGAATGTATATGTAGATACTGATGTCCAGACGGCAAAAAKGGTGCATGACTGCAGGGGTACAAGAGGATACTTTATTTCTGATCATAAGCACAATCAATTACTGAGGCAGAGCAATGCAGAGTTAGTACCTGTCAACAAGACAGCTGGAGGTCTCTTTTCTGCTGATAAATGTTGAGTACATCTGTGCTTTGCACATGCTTGTGCTCTAGACAGGACCCATGGCTTTAAACATCATTCTGATTTTCCACTTCTGCTAATTGCTGCTTCTACTTCATTGCGGGTAGCATCCAGGCCACATTCTGAAATCTTTACAAAGCCAGACAGCAACCTGTTTGCTAGAACTGCCTACCTTTGTAAGCATCTGAATCCATTAAGAACTTCTGTATCAACTGGAAGAATTAAGAGTGCTTAATTTTAGATGCTCAGAAGTTGCTGTTCGTGGTAGATAACCACAAATAGTTAGGATCCTCTTTGTGTTTTTCACATTAATGCATAGTTCGAACAGCAACTCCCCTTCAAGAGAGGGAGCAAATATTTTGATTGTCAGAAATGACTTGATGGTCTTATGCAGAGCATTTGCCAGAACTGCAGGTTTATCATCTTTAAGGTGAAAATTCTGAGAATCCAGGGCTGCTATTTCCAGGATTTCATGGCATTATAGAAAAGTTAATACCTGGAATGAGGTCATATCTGACAGGTGGTAGATCGCCCAGATGTCCATCATAAGAAAAAAGCTATCTCAATTACAGTGAGGTGTTTGATATTTTCAATTTTTGATACATCCATGTCCTATAGATTTTCCAAATATAGATGCATAGGTAGGAAATATTTACAGCAAAGAAGAATGTTAGAGTAAAATCAAGACAAAACATGACAGATCATGCAGATCATGCAGAGTAGCTAAATATTTGACTCAGAGCACCGTGTCCAGCAAATTCATCATTAGAAATTGTCTTCAGTTTCACCTCTATCTCTCAAAATGTAAAGATAAATAAATTGAAGGAAGGAACACAATAAAAGGACAGGAAAGCAAAATTTCCCTTGCTTATGTGGACGCACCAACTTGCTGTCTGTGAGTTATAGGACTGCTGTGCTATGGAATTTTTAGGGTAAAACATTTTTTAATGGGAGGGTCATCTGCACCCTGACCATTGCTGTAGGATTATATCATTTCACTGTTGAAAATATACTACTTTCTCCTCACAATATCTTCTCAAAATATCTTTACCAGTCCCTKGTAATTTTCCTTTGGCTTAAATGTTTTCTCTTTGCCTCCTCAAAGCCACTTTACCTGACTACTGGGCCTTCAAAGTGAGACAGATAAGGTCATCTGCCTAGCTCATTATCCTGAATATATACTCTTTCTCCTTTCTTTGAAATCTCTTATCTATTTATTTTTTCATTTTTTTCCCTACTCTACCTGAAGACACATTTTGAAATCCCTTCACAACTCCACCACCAGAAATGCTTATTTTTCACATCAGCTTTGATTTCACTTTGTTAACAATTGCATAAACCTTCTTTGCCATTTCATATTTCTCTGAAAATGCCTTTGGTTTGTTTGCATCTATCACACTGGATACCTTACTGAAGAGCAATACTATTTTAAGTCAATATTCTTAAGACATTTTGTCCACAATGACCAAACTAGATACTAGAAGGAAGAGCTTTCTAAAAGCCTGTCAGTTGTATATGATAAATTTATAAAAGCTCTAAGCCTTGCTTTAAATGTGCTCTCCATATATGGCCAGATTGTGCCTAGATGGGCTTTGAAGGAAGCTGCAAATTCCCTCTACCTGAGAGAATGTTCTGTATCAGCTGGAAATGAACCAGTTCTAATTTCAGTGTGTGTAGCCACACTTAATGATGTTCATTTGGAGCAGACTACTCTTCAGCTTTCTTGAAGCACAAGCAGAGATATCCAGTAACTTTGGTTTGACCAAATGCAGGTATCTGCAGAGTAAATGTCAGCATCTAAGCCAGTCATTTGGACTGTCTTTATGGTCAGTGGAGAGAGACAGCTGCTTTTAGAGTGCAGTTCAGCTCATCCTAAAGTTGCTGCCTGAAATATGTCAGGCATATTTTGCTTAGTTAAGCTATATTCATGCCTATTCGTCTCTATTAACTATAAGGAGAGCTTATGGTAACTTGACTCAGATGCAGATGTCTGCATTATCTGCCTGCAAATGAATACACAGATTCAGAGTTTGGATTCAGTTCCAGCATAAATCTCTGTTTGGAATTGCTTTCTTTCTTGATTGAATGCGTAAGAAGCCTGTGTGAGCCTGTGTCCATCTTCTAGGCTTCAAGCAGCATATGGATATCAAATTCATATTGAATGTGGATAAGAATGGGTTTGGTTTCAAGTGGTTACACGACTGGATCTTCATTTATAAACTGGTCAGGGATGTTATCTGCTGATGCTATACTAGATCAGCTRGGATTTTCTTCTACATGGTAATGTTAGCAAATCTTAAGTATAGCGAAGGAGAATAGTATGACCCTTGCTGCAGTTGCAATAGCAAAGCTGCAATTCCCTTCTCCCTTGATGGCGTTCGAGCTCTGTAGACGAATGGGCTCTCTTCCTGTTGCATGGTTACTGGACACTATAATAGCACTTTATTAGCAATGTGTGATACATATGACAAGCATTTAATACCTAAGCTTATTAAAACTTCAATTAAATTTCTATACTGTTTAGTACCTCATCACAGAAACTATTTTAATAGCTGTACAAATTTATCACCACAAATAATTGAATTATTTCCTCCAGTGGTGCCCAATGAAATATTACACATAAATCTGGAAACATTATTTCCTTAAAAAATTCCTTCATAGTGTTTTATCGATCCCTTTCTTGTCATTGCATCACTATGAAACATCTGTGTTTTTCCTTCAGCCCACCATCAGGTCCTCTTTGAGAAGTCTGTAAATTTTGTGCTCCTCTAAAATCTATAGATAATTGATTCCAGGAGTGTGTGTCCACAGCAAATTCACTTCATTTAACAATACACAGTTCTTTGTTAGGTAGAGATCAAAGAATATTCTTAATTTTATTAACTTTTATTTTCCAGGTTTAAAAAGAATGGGCTATTAAAACAAACAAACAAAAAAAAAACCAAACAAACAAGTCTTGTATTTTTGTTGCGGAAAAGTCTAAAAGTGCAAAGAGAGGTAAAATAAAAATAAAAGCAAGCCATAGTTCATTGAAGTAGTTTCTAATCAATAGCCTTAATGCATATTATATTCAAATTATTTTTATCATTACTATAGAAATGTCACTACCAAATAATGATGAACAAGAAAAGTGCCTGGGAAATGCATAAGTAAAGAACTAGTTACCATAATTGTTAGCTTGGAAAAAAGAGAGAAAAGAGAAGGTGCCTATTCTATATTATGTTCCTGTTCCAAATGCGTTATGTTTTAGAGCATCTGAGCAACATATTTATAAATTCTATAAATCTTTTTCTATCAATTAGCACGTGTATGTGTATGCAGGATCAAATCTTGCCATGCAGAAAAAGGGAATTCTTAAGGACCATTCTACTATATCTGGAGTCCTGCAATAGTAAAATACATAAGCACGTGTCTAAAGCATGTGACAAGACCTGATGACTTTAACAAAAATATGGCACTCACATGCTTAAGTGAGGTGAGTTACTTTTGTGCCATTGATTTTAGAATGCTGAACTCTCCTAAAGGCCTCTGCATTGTCTCAAACTTCCACAGATTCCTGGCAAATTAAGAAAGAATGAAAAAAAAAGAAAAAAAAAGCTATTTCTGAGCTAAATTCCTTACTAAAAAATTGGAAAATTGATAGCAGAATAATTTCTACCTCAAATGAGAGAGGTGAATTGAGCAAGAAAAGGAAAGATGAGGATGCTTTGGCTCTGACTGAAAAAAAAAAAAAAAAAAAGTTTAGACAAAATAGGAAAAAAAATCAAAACAGGATGTACTGGAAAATAGCTGCCAATAGCAGCAATATTATATTTTGGAATGGAGATGTTCTCATCATTTCTTTAGTACTTTAATACTGCTGTTTTAGGTTTCGGAGGCCTGTGTATTTGTTTCTACTTGAAAGTTTGGTGGGGATAGAAAGCAGATTTCAGTTTCACTTCACTGTAAATTAAGTGTTTTTGGAATGTGCAATCATCTGAAGAAAATTGACAGTGATGAGTACCATGGAACAGCTTAAACAGTTTTGGATACTTGACTCTGCTGATGGACAGAAGGTGTTTATTCATCCTTGTGACAAAACAACACATGCCCCTATTCTTATTTATTTTATAAGGCCATTTAGGTAGCTTTGACTTCTTTAAGATGAGGAACTGAACTCTCCATATTCAGAGAATGTAGAGTTAAAAAAGGGACAAGCTATTGTAAAATATGGCATTATAATTTGAGCAGATTATAAGTGCTTGCCTAAGAGTTTTAAAATAGATTAAAAAATACAGCAAATAAATCTAGATAAGGGGTAAATGTTTTTAAAACTTGTATTTTTACAATTTTGTGTCAAAAATTATAAATAAAATGAAGAAAGACCATGGTTTGAAGTGAGAATTTTGACATTTTATGTTGCTTTTTATTGAAATGATTTATTAAATTATTTTATATTTTTTATAAATTATTTTATAAATTTTAAATATTTCACAAATCCAAGATGTGAATGATTTTTCACTTTTACCTATCAAAATGCTCAAAATGAAATATGATTAATTTATGTGATTTTTTAAATTAAAAAAAATCTCTTTTGGTTTGGAAAAAAATTCAAATTAGTTTATTTTTTAATTTCTTGTAATTTTAAGAAACTCAAAATACAAAAATCAAGACAAAGAGATTGATTTTCTAAGTGGGCTATTACAATATGACTTATGCAGCTCTGGAGTTCAAGCCATTATTTGCTGCATGAGAGAAAGGGCAATGGGCATCCACAGTCGGTCGTAAGATTTGGTCTCCTGCATGACCATATGAGATCCTTCAGTCAACTTGTGGGCACAAATATAATTTTTGAACTGCGTGTGTATATATCTATGTTATCATATTCTTTCACTGTGAAAGCAGTAACTACTGTATGTGGTAAAATGATATATTGTTGTCCACAAAATGTCTTTGGCAACAGGATGTTCACTAGCCTTGGAATTTTGCCTTGTATAAATATTTTTAATCTACTCCATGTAGGCATATTTTGGCTGCAAAATAAAGGATTTTGGAGATTAATATATCCAGGCTCAGTTCTGCTTATACATCCTACATACATCAAGGTTTTATTGAGCTGTGCATCTAGAAACTTTGTGCAGCAGCTGTTTTGGGCCTTTTTTTTTTTTTTTTTTTTTTTTTTGCCTGCTTTGCTCAAAGAAGGATTATGACTATATCCTATTTTTATACTCTACAAATGTAGTAATTTAATCTACAGATATATTTTCATTCTTCAGATGTAACCTATATAGAGCATGTTCAAATTTATGATCATTGCTTTCCCTGTAAAGAACATTATTGGCTTCTTTTCAAATGTCCACATTTTCCCAAGGACCGTCCAAATAGCTCTTTATCAATGAATAATGAGTATAACAATTATCTGACAGTATCAAGTACCTTTCAGCTGAGGATCTCAAAGCTCTTTCAACTCTTTATTAATCCTCGCTATGCCCAGGGGAGGCATCTTTTACTAGKCTATTTTACTGGCACAGCAACAGGGTCTCGGAGAAGCTACATGTCTTGTTTCAAGTCTGGGAGTCCATCAGTCTTAGAAATGAAAGCAGAGCCCAGAGCTTCTGCCTTGCTGCTGCTCAGTGGACACATCCTGGGCTCGCTCCCTTGCTAAAGCTTCTGCCAGAGCAAGAGGAAGTTTAAAGGAAGGTTCAGACTGTTATTTCACCCTGGTGTATTTTACCCGCTCTTTTCCAAACTGCTACTATGGGGGAAAAACATTTACATCCACATATATCATGCAGTCATTTAATGAAGTTTATATTTCTGCTGCACCAAGGGTGTGATGCTGGCTTCTTCTCCAACTATGAATAGTACGGGAGAGAATGCAGCAAGTAACAGATGAGTCCTCCACTTCCCTGCCCCTTGCCATGTTGGCATCCGGACCCAAGTAGAGCTTCCTATAGGAAAACAAAACTGCAAGGCTGCTGGGGAGAGGGAGGTGAAGCAACATGGCAGAGAGAGGCTGCTTCTCTAATTCAAATATCAGCAGTTTTACTGTGAATGCAGGAATAGCTTTCAGATGGACCATGGACATTAACATCTTTGTCCAATTTCTGCCTGAATCTGGATGTGATAACACGCCTACAAATGCCAGTTCAGAACAAAATTCGGCAGCCTCCCAAAGTGCCATTTAAGCCAAACTCTGTTTTAGTAGAAAATGTTTCTCCTTTCTTACAAAATCAGAGATTGCTGCTTGCACTTGTTTTATGTGCTTTTCATCATAAGGCTCTGTATACATTTCATATGCTATACAAGTAATATTAATTCCAAGATATTGTGAGGTCTTTTATTTGTGCTCCCTACCACATGGCCTTTTTCAACACTTTTCTGGGACAATTAGTCTAGTATTTCTAACAGTATTCCTGTAAGCTTATGTCTCRTTACAAGGAGACAGATTGTGCTGCTGCAACACAGGGGCACACATTAACCTTTATAGTGGAAACAAGGGAGTAACACAGACAAGAGGCTCTGCACCTTCCAGAACTGCCAAATTGCCTTTATGATGTGTGAATATGAGACACGGTGCTGCAAGGATGGAGATGGTTCTTCTTCCCTTCCYTTGCACTCTCCCAGAAATTTGCCGAAAAGTGAATGCATCTCTTTGATGCTTTCAACAAATATTTGGTGGAGATCAGTGCCACAGGAACAAAAAGGATGGAGGGATTAGACATAGATTTCTACAAAGGCAGTGTATTGCAGTCAGAGAAAAATACCAGAGAGTGCTTAGCAGCTGAGGACGCTGGTTAAGAATGTAATGGAAATCAAGAGATGYTGCCTATCAGATATGGCACCTCTCCTCAGCTTGACATTGCCATCATCCTGTTGTGCGTTACTCAGAATTGTCACTGACCGCTGATCTAATTGACCTGGAAAGAGGATCAAGTATTACYGAGGTTCATCCATGCTGAAGAGATAGGTATTGCGTTACACTTAGAGTCTCAGACTCTCTAGATATCTTTACTGATCAAATCACAAACAACTGTATTGAAYTGCTCTTCAAAACGATTCAAATTCTCTACAGAGAATGTTTGCTTGTTTGTTTTTCTTTTTCTTCTTATATTCTTCCTGAATATGGAAAAGAAACCCCTCTTTTCCCTTGCAAAATATATCTTACAGCCCGGAAAACCTCATCATACACTGATTTGTCATCGTTATTGCCGCACCTGGAGTACTGTGTTCAGTTCTGGGCACCCCAGTATAGGAGGGATG